>NC_136057.1:1209043028-1209229001 GCF_964261635.1 Lissotriton helveticus
GGGAAGCGAGATGGTAAGTACATGATCAACATCATATCACATCAGAGGATGAAGGCCAAGGACATAAATTATGTTGTGCACAAGATAGACGCACACATCATTTAAATTGCATTTGGCAAAATAGCTTGCCTATCATAATATTCTGTGCCACACCTACATCCTTGATAATTGGGTACACTTCCCATGATCAACTGGCTGCAAATCTCTACAAGATACATACTATGGGTCACCAAACGTTCTGAGCGTGTGACATACCTGTGCATATTTGAATAACTGATTTGACCCTCAAACATAAAGCCTATTGTTTGTGAGAGTAGATTTAACATCCATGTAGAATTGGGACAGGTCATAGTCTGTTATGTCAATCAGATCATGTTATGGATGCCCATTACAGCACCAGTGTGAACTTGACATGTGTTGTGTTTAAGACCAGCTCAGCAGATCACAACATGTATGTAACGTGGCAACACACTTGTAACTATCAATGATGTATGCTATCTTGCAAAATGTGATGTTAATGACATTAATTGTAACTTTAACATTTTTCCAGCAGCAGGAAGACCCTTGATCACACTAGGAGATGTGGATGCATTCATGGACCCACAAACCACAGGTGAGCGTGTTGTCCCTACCGCTGGATAATGTGTCAACATATGCAAGAAATGCCTCAGCCCCTGTATGTTGTAGTACAGTGTGGATGTGCATCACATGACAATCACCTCTTGTGTGATGATGCTGCATCAAGTTAAGGGTATTGCACATCCGCATCACTTAATGCAGGAGGACAGAATTGCCATTTCTAACTTGGTGTTGCAACAGACTCATATGATTCACAACATCATATCTATGTCCAAGCACAGAATGCATGATATGGATGATATCATAGTCATGTCATAGAGCCAATCACACCACATCACAAACATCTATGTGCCCTGACAATATTGTGCAAGGTTTCCAGATCTGCATCCGCCAATTTCAATTGGGGAGAGTTATATATGATGATAATTTGTTTGCAATGAGCATGTCACATCTATTGTTGATCATTACTATGCAAAGTGATGTGTTATTCAGACATGAACCATTGACAAATAACCACACAACCTTATTGAGAAATAACCATAATGTACTACCATCACCATATGGTATTTTTCCCAATGGCATCAACTGTTTCGCCACAAGACAGCGTGGCATATGTACATGGCCCTATGGCCACCACAGCATCACTTTCTTCTACTGGCAATGGTGTGTGCACATTACTTGCAAGGCAGTGTTAAGACACTTAATGCATTGCATCTCCTCAAATAAGTCTCCTTCCATGTGTGTTGCCTTGTGCAGCACACATAAAAAATTCAAATTGCCATTCTTTCTTCATGTACAGGAAGGTGTCCCTTCCTGGCCATAAATAAACTTTAATGAAAATGCCATTTTTTCACTATCGTGTGTGCTGCATGAAGCAGCATACATGAAAGTGACAGTATGGCATTCAGGATTGTGTATGTGCATTTTGGTGCACCTTCACACACATGAACAATACACCACTGCATGCAGACACCATAGCACCATGGTGCAAGTGTGCCTGTGTTGGTGCTAACTTTCTAAACAGAGCACCATTGCAGGGTGAAATGCAAGGCTGTACCACATTCTTATAAATAGGGTGCAGCATTGCATTTCAGAAGTGGCTGAGAGAGGCGTTAAGCTAGGAAGGACAACATATCTCTCAGCCACTTCCTTGTACATATCACCCTATGTGTACGTGTCACAGAGGGATGAATGACATTATGAACATCAACAAGTTTCGCAGGAACAGTCACACAATGTGGAATAGATTGTCGGTACTTAAATCGGTCACATCAAATACTTGTGTATTTGATGAGGAATAAAGCAAATCAATTCAATGCTGAGGCAAATAAGCATGCCTCTGTAGGCAATAGGAAAGCTTGTACTCCTAACTCAGTCTTGGGCAGACTAATGCAGAGTCAGCGTGGAAGCATGCATTTGGAAATCAGGATAGGACAATCTCAACACAGGCATCCTTGCAGACCGCATTTAGTTGATGAGTGTTTGACATTGTTACACTTCTAAGCCCACTCATCATAAAACAGTACCATTCACAGTTGGGCACCTTCAATTCCATGTAGTGACTGATTTTCATAACTGTGTGTGAATAATGTCATAAACATGCTCTTTACGGTGACATGGTCAACAGTTTTGCCAATTCACATGTTACTAGTTGGGCATCTGGATGTGTCACACATGAAATACAGAATAGTTCACTGATGGATCAGGTGCATGATGGTGATCCTTGCGTAGCATTGACTAACGTGTGCTCAGACCAGACAACAGATCACTTTTTGGCAAGGGTGTTATCCTTAACAATACCATAATTGTGTTCACACTGCCACTGTTTTAGGAACAGTACAGAAAAATGTGTGGTTCACATGCAGCATCTTTGCTGTCCCATTGGTTCATGGCGCATAAATGTGCAGCGATGGTTAATACTTGTACACACAGCTGAATGCAACATATGCCCTCTTTCCTTGCATGCATATCAAACTTTTAGCATTGTTCCACAAATTAACAATAACATGTGTACATGATCTAATCTGGTTGTGTATCTGTGGTGACACCTCCAACGGCTCACTCATACAATGATTTTACATTTGCTCAAATGGATTACATGACTAACACTGTTGTGATTAGTCCTCAGACTTGATCACAGACTGTGCAGACTACTGTCTTTGGTTAGTTGGAGTGGCAGGATCTCCGATGGGCCTGTCATACTTCATACATACTGTACTCCCCCTATTGGCCTTGATTGCTGTTAATTTGCACGGCCAAAGTGCAAATAAAAATCCACAAATTGTAGTTACTCCACTCTGTGCCTGCCCTGTCCAAGCACTTTACCCCGCATGCGTTACTCCGCAGTGCCATTACCGTGCAGTTTGTAGACTGCAAAATGTTTTACATCTCAGGGTTGGACATCGGGAAACTATTATGACGCATTCCCTATTACAACGCAATTTAGTATTTGAACTCCACACTTGCGTTGTAATGAAAAATGCGTTGTAATAGTTTGCAGTGTACAGCCCTACATTGTAAAACATTTAGCAGTGTAAAGACAGCAGGGTAATGGCACTGCTGAGTAACGTATGCAGGGTAAAGGATGTTTCCCTGTCATGACAATCTAATTCAGAATACGGCTATGATGTGTTCATGATTCATCAGGTCATGTGTCTATTTGCAGGCAAACATCCATTACAACGCAGGCATTACGATCTTACAACACAACTTTTACAATGCAGGTGATATTACATCGTATGCCATTGCAACACATGTGCCATTACAACACATGCCATTACAATGCATTGTAAGGTAAGTAATGGAGGTAAGATTTTATGTTTGATTATTTGTGATATTTTTGTTTTTTTTATTTTTTGGGGAGGTTTTTAATATTTTATTATTATTATCGTTTTTAATGATAACATAGTATATATTGAAAAATTGATTAAAGGGCATGGCAAACATACCCAGGTTTTAAATGTAATTATTGTGAATAAAATATTATTTAGTTTACAAGTTTTTATATATATGTTTTTAAAGTATATCATAAAAAGTTCCTTAAAAAATAGGTTTTGGGTTAGTTCCTGCATTAATACTCAGGTCTTATTTTAATACTTGAGTACTTAAACAAATTAGATTAGTTGTTAATATTTAAAAAAATATATGTTTATAATTTAATGTATTAATTTAAAATATATTAAATGTGATTTGCACTTATTATCTTGCATGGGATGTATAGGAAACAGGGGGTTTGAGTGGGGGAGTGTACTAATACTCAGGTATTCATTTTAATACTTGAGAATTAATTGATATTTAGTTATAGTGATAGAAAATTTAATACATGCTTTTTAAAAAAAAAAAAACATTACTAAAAAAGGCTTAGGCACTTATCTACTGGGACAGGATGTGTAGGAAACAGGAGTTTTGATTGGGGGAGTGTGTTAATACTCAGGTATTCATTTTAATTCTTGATAATTAGTTTATTTATAGTGATAGAAAATATTTTTGAGAATTATTTTTAATTATAGAAAAATGATTAGGCACCTATCCATTTGGAAGGGATGCATGGAAAACAGGGGTTTTGGGTGGAGGAGTGCATTAATACTCATGTATTCCCTTTAGTTAATATTTATTTTAATAATGTAATAATTTAAATTAATTTGTTAAATTATCAAAAATGACTTTGGCACCTATTTTTTGGGACGGGATGCATGGGAAACAGGGATTCTGGGTGGTGTAGTGTATTAATACCCAGTTATTAATTTAAATAATTGAAAAGTAATTGATATTTAGATTTACTGATAGATAATTATTAAAATACTCCCCGGCCCAAAAACAGAGGTTTTTGGCAGGGGAGTGTATTAATACTCTGGTATTATTTTTAATACTTGAATATTATGTATTACTTACTTCATAAGTTATTTTATTGCAAAATTGTTAAATACATTTTAATGATTAAGATTTATGAAAGTGATATGCAGACAAACTCACGTTGTTTTGGGTAGGGGTGAGTTGATATCAAGGTTTAATTATAAGCTATCATTAATAAATTAATATGAATTTTATATTTCATTTATATAATTAATAATCTTTTACAAGTATATTTTAACAATTAAAATATACATATATGTGTACACATTTGTATAAATAGACATGTAAAATGTTTTAAAACATACATTTAAGTAAAAAAAAACATTTAATAGACTTGGTCTGTGAACTGAAACTTATTTCTGGAGGGATTCAAGGCCTTCTTTGTCCCAGCTTCATACATTATTTTATTGTAAAATTGTTAAATTAATTGTAATGATTAATACTTATAAAAGTGATATGCAGACAAACTCAAGGTGTTTTGGGTGAGTTGATATCAAGGTTTAATTATAACCTATCATTAATAAATTAGTATAAATGTTATATTTAACTTATATAATTAATCATCTTTTACAAGTATATTTTAACAATTAAAATATACATATATGTACACACGTTTGGACAAATAGACATGTCAAAGGTTTCAAAAATATCCATTTAAATAATAATACATTTAACAGACTTGGTCAGTGAACTGAAACTTATTTCTGGAGGGATTTAAGGCCTTCTTTATCCCAGCTTCGCCATCGGCATGTGGCAGAGCTAAGGATGGTCTCGTCATTTATATATCTTTGGCAGTGGACTGCCGGATTCAGATCCTCCCATCTTCAAGTTTGGGGCTTCAAGCTATGGTATTAAAGAGGGGGTCTACTAGTATGGGCCTGATTAACTTTTATAACGCGGTGACAAGCACCCAGGGGGAATGTAACATCACTCTGCTGGGTTCCTACATCAGGCAGCCTTGTGGTTCCATATCACATAATCTAATGGTGCTGGGTGATGTTAACATCCACCCTTGTAGAGATCCGAGGTATACAAGTATGGCTGATCTGGGCTGCCCCCGAATGCGGGGTTTCATTTCGAGCACCTTACTCAGGGTGAACTATTGAATAACTTACTCAATGAATTTGATCTAATGTCATTAATGTCTCTTTCTGCCCCACATAGTAAAGCTCTTGTTCCATCTTTTAAAGGGAGATGTAGTGGTTCTTTTATAGATTACATTTTAATTTAATCTACCCTCCAGTCTTTATTTTGTGGGTTTACTATCATGGAAATTGTTTACAATAACCATAATCTGCTCTGAGTGGAACTGAGTGGCCCACTTCTACTAGAAAAATCTAGGGTGGTGTTACCGGGCACGCTAAGACCAACGGACGTAGGAGCCATCTTATATTGTCACCGGTCTCCCCTGATGCCTTTTATGGTGAGGCAAGAGATTCCTGTGTTGCTGAGTTAACATTCTGTATCTCGCTGGGTACTTTGTCGAGGGACATCCTTAGTGCCTTTAACGTTATCACCACTAAGGTCGGGGAACTCTTGAGTGCTCCGGCACGCAAGGTAATTACTCCAACTCCCAGATGGTATGATTCCTCTTGCTTTCAGGTGGCGTGGAAGCTGAGGGAGGCTGTGAATGTGACTATGAGAAATCAACTACTGATACGTTCCTGTCATAATGAATATAAACAGGCAGTGGCCATCCGCAAGGTTGCCTTGAAGGAGGAGGCATCAAGGGAGTGGTTAGAGATGAGCACCCTTGGGAACAGTTCACGGTTCTGGAGTATTGTTAGTAGACCGCTTTTTGAGCATGATGCAGAGGGTGACTTAGGCTCCCACATCACTGATGAAGATTGGGTATCCCATTTTAAGCTTATGTTCGAGGGCCCTACGGAACAATCCCACCAGTCATACAGGGCCATTGATATCCCTGCTGCCCTTTCTGAGCAGAAAGAGGTTGAGGCTGGGATTGCCGGGCATCCCACCCGACCTATTTAAATCGGACCCACTTTTTGGGCACCGGTTCTCGTGGCTATGCTCAATGCAACATCCAGGGATGGCTGCCCTGATTCCAGGGCCACTTCAGCCATCGTACCAGTGTTTAAAAGGGGGACGCAACAGCACCTTTTGTTATAGACCGATCTCCCTTCTTGACTCAGTGGTAAAGGTTGTGGGTGGGGTGTTATTAGAAAGATTATCTTCCTTGGCAGAGGAGCACAAGATCATTTCTGATATTCAATATGGATTTCACCTAGGGTGGTCAACTGTGGCCCAATACCTCAATCTTTACATGATCCTCGGTAAGTATACGATTGCTCGCCAGGTATGATCTACTTGACCTTCATGAACCTCTCATCCGAGTTTCACTGTGTCAACCGGGTCAAACTGTGGCAGTCCATGAGGGCCATCGGGGTTGAGGGCAGCATCTTTAATTTCCTAGAGGATCTGCATAGGGCCACTAATGCCAATGTTAGATACTCTCAGGATCTTTGTATCTCTAGGGATTTCAACATTGGAAGGGGCGTACGGCAAGGTTATATTTTGGCCCCTTTTTTATTCAACCTCTATATAAACAACCTGGATAGAGTTTTGCCAGACACCGGGGCAGATTTTCCGTATGTAGGGCGATGGGGTTTCCCCGTCCCACCATATACGGACGATGCGGTCCCTATAGCCAGAAATGCTAATCCCTGCTTGATCCCTTCTTATATTTTATGGGGTCCAGAGATTTAGCAATTAATAATGCTAAATCCTATGTATTGGAGGTAGGGATTTGACACAAGAAAAAGTTTCTCTTCACAGTAGGTCCCGAGAAGGTTCCTTTGACCACCATCTTTTGATGACCATTTGAAGTGGGGGCCTTTTATTCAGACAAAAAAGGGGGAGCTTACGAGGGTAAACGCTGCTATTTTCAACTTTGCTGCAAAGATGGGCAAGCGCCCAATTACAGCCATGTTGAAAGTCTACCAGCCAAAAGTGTAGCTACAGCTTGCTATGGTAGTGAAATTAGGGGACAGCGCTTGTTGAGCATGCCAAATGGTTTATCGAACTTGGTGGCCCATGAGGAATTGGGGGTGCTTTTCTATGTGACACCTTGGCTCTGCACCCCCTAGTATTCTTGCTCAAGTGTTAGCTGAACAAGGATTTAGCCCTCTGTCAGCAGATCATAAATGAATGCATGAGCCTTGACCACATGTCCCGTGTTCCATGGCTGAAATGTATCAAAAGTTGTTTTGAAGAGTTGGAGCGCCCTGAACATTTCTTAAAGCCTTATTCTATTGTACAAAAGGATGTGGAGTTTGTTAAGAAAGCTTTTAGCAGCTTAAGGAGAAGGGAAAGAGACGAGCTAGAAGTGCGAAAACCAAATGTCCGCAATATCCTGCTGCTAAAAACAATCCCATCCACTGAGCCTTATCTCCTGGGGTCACTGTTTACATACGAGCCATTTTTACTTCTAGGTTTCGCCTGGATTTCTTTCAACTGTTACTTGCTGTTCCAAAAGGGTGCAGTAGAGGTCAGGTGTTAGCACCCTGTGGCTGCAACAGAGTGTCTGCACAGGATCTGCTCCCCAGAGATTTTTGTATTCCCCTTTTTAAAGAAGTTGAATTTTAACCAGGTCCACCCAGCTCTTCTGTTTTTGCAATTGCTGAAGGCTGATTGTATTCTTTTCATTGTGGGTTATTTGAAATCTACGGTGAGAACTAGGGCCTGTCTGGACAATTAGCATCACTTCTTGTCAGAGGGTATTCTCTGTTTTATTGTATTAGTATATGAGGTACTCCAAAGGGGCCCTATTTTTGTCTTTTATTGATATGAAATGTATTTTGTATGTCATTTTATTGTATCATGTTTTAAATGAGATTTGGATGTTGTGAAACTTTTATGGTTTTCTGCATGTGAAACCGAATAAAGTTGATTTTGATTTGATTTGATTTGAAGTAATAATACATGTATTGTTAACAAAACAAATTGACACATTAATAGTATTGTAGTAAATGTTATTACATTTAATATAGTTAAAAAAATAATCAAAACGTGTTTTGAAAATTTTTTATTAGTTGTATTCTTTTTTTTAAAAACATAGCTTTTTAAATGTATTGTAACATCTAATTCTTATTTTCTTGGTAGGTTTTCCCATGGTTTCCCATTGAAGTGAATGAGAGAAATTGTCCTTTTTTCGGAAAGGGATGACATTGCTGCTGGTACGTAAGTTTCATCATTGTGCGGATAGTCGTGGTCCGGATCGGAAGCAAGGAAGAGTTGCGTCCAGGTGAGGCAAATGTAAATTATTAAAAAGAGATTAAGGGTGGTGTAGTTTATTATGAGGAGAGAGGAGTGAGGTAGTGAGAACAAGAGCAGTTGTATTTTTATATTTTTGTATGTTTTAACAAAAAAAAAAAATCCTAAACAGGTAGCAGTTGTAGGCCCATGTCGGTTTGATTGCTTTTGTAACACTTTTTATTTAATAAAATTATTTATAAAGAATGATTACTTTTCTACTAAACAATAGTGTTATGACAGCAATATTTTGTGATTTTTTTTATGCAACAGGTTTTTTTAAATTAAGTTATTCTGTTGTCACAGTTTTCGGATAGGACGAAGGAGCATGGACAACGACTTCAAGGATTGTAGAAATACTTTTTGGGACATTTTTACAACATGGATATATGATTTTTAGGACCTATGCTGGATTTTGGTTGAGGGAGTATTTCAATGATAGAGTGTTTTGTTGCGATTATTTCAAAGCATGCTTACATTTTCGGGGTTCTTTTAACTTGAATTTGATCAAGAGAGGATTGCAACAATGGATTTCTTGTTGCGTTTTTTTCCAAACAGGTCTTCTTTTTCAGGATTTGTTTTTTGGGATGCGTTTTTTGTAGGGGAGCACAGTACAGTATCAAGCACATTTTTTGCTGTAAAAAAATTGCTTTTTCAAACTGTGTTCATTTTGGTTAGTTTTACTCAGGTCATAGCATAGATCACGGATTATGGTTTTTTCCTATTGATTTAAGAACTGCTCAAGACTCTTGGTGAAAGGTGGGATTGTATGCACGTCCAAGAGTTGAAAAACAAGACAACTGAAGGTAAGAAACCTGACTTTTAATTCATAATTAAATTTGTTTTAGAAAAATGCCAATTGAATTAGGGAAATTTACTGTTAAAACAGGCAAGTAAGGTGATTTAGGAGTTAGTGTAGATTAGAAATGTAGGATGTTTGCAATATTATCTAGGTAGTCTGAAGCCACCATCAGCGAAAATTGTTGAATTGCACCCAATAGTCGCTCAGATATTTATTTTGTTCTTTTAGAAATTCGTGGATTCAGACTACCAGTTAATGATTGCGCATTTCTCATGTCTTGGAAACTTTGCTCCTTCTTCAAATGTTCATAAAAATTATAGAAGTTAGGAAGTGGTTTACCTATAGATTTATTGAAAGAGTTGTGCCATCCCTCTATGGCATTATTTGTTTTTGCTCCTCCCTCCAAGCAGGTCAAGTACCAGTTCCACCACTTCACATGGAAACGTGGCTTCCTCCTGTGACCTGACCTGCTTAGATGGCCAATCTATGTGTCTTCGAAGTAATTTAAAAGGGGTGCCAATTAGTTTTCGTTTGCAGTAAAATAGTCAGATTCAGTAATAGATGTGTATGTAGTATTCATCTACACTGTCAGGAGGAACAAAGCAACATGGTGTTAGTTTCTTCAATTCAAATTGCAGTTTACTTTCTGATATGTAATCCTCAACTAAGAATGTTTTTTTGAATTTTTCACCAATAAGCGGGTATCTATGTACATTTTCGTAATTGTGTTAATCATAGGTTATTCAAAGTCAATTAACACTTTTCTAGGACTTTTCAGTGTATGTGGAGATTTGTTTATCAGGGAGTAAACTGTACACTAAGGGCACTACTGTATGATTAATGTAGACAAGAATAGTATATATTTGGGTGAAGAGATGGGGCGTGGATTTCAATGTCCCATCCATCATCCAAATATCACTACTCTATAACTTAACAAGATTATAGGGTGTGCTAAAGATCCTTTTTCAGCATTATCATTAAGCAATTCAGCAAAGCAACAAAACGAGGCAGACAAATTGATCCGTTTACAAAAAAAGCATATTAGAACTGAACCTCATGGTTATTTCCTACTCCAACATTTGCGGGCACAATCCTATGGGGGCTTCAAATAAAGAATATCCCTGTCATCTTTACTGAAGACACCGAATATAAAAAAGGATTCAGTTTTATCAATACTAAGTGTAGCCGGGATCTCATGGTGCATACCATAGAGACTGCCCAAAGACTCTGCAGTCAGGAAGAAAGTGAAATCCATGATCTAATCAAAGCGATTACAGAGAATCCCACAATAACTGATGCTAAGACACTAATTGATAAAATAGAGAAAGAAATCCAAACGTTCAAGGACTACACAGTGAATGCCAAAACTACCCAGTTTGAAAGGGATTCAAAATCTTTTAAAATAGAACAGGTCTATCCGTTCTTAAAAGAGGATTTCTATACCCAGGCGGATTCTAGAAAAGCCTTAACTAACTATCAAGGACGATCTAAAAATAGGTTCATTGGTTTTTCTGATACTTCGTCATCATCAGACTCGTCTCCGGACACAAGGCAGGGCACTGCCAAAAAACAAGGCAATTCAAATCAGCCTTTTTTAGCCAGGGGAGGACAATCCAGGGTTCGCTTCAAGCAACCATGGGAAATCAGAACACGCAGCAGATACTACAACAATTAGATCATTCTGCCATCGTGAATCTTTCCAATAAACAACTCACTTTGAATGAAAAAATGATTCTGAGTTTAGGACTCAAGTTTGTACCCAGCAGACGCACTGATTTTACAAAGCTAAAACTGGAGGCGCTAGAGTTCTGCAGGAAAATCAGACTAAAATCCCATTTTGCCGGGAGTGAGTCGCCATTTACTCAAGAGATTACTGGCCTCAGAGTCAAGTCTAAATTTACCCCGACTCAAAATATACCGAAGCAAATTTATGCTTTTGAGCAGGCTGTCCTATCTTCTATCACAAAGCTGGAAAAAACAAAACAGTTTGTTCATAACAACTTGAACAAGGACCATATGCAAGCTATCCAAGATCTGAAAACTGATAGCTCAATTATAATAAAACAGGCTGACAAAGGCGGGGCAGTCGTCATCTGGCCCCGCGCTATGTATCTAGAGGAGGGTAAAACCCATGTAGAAAATCACGAATGGTATAGAGCCTTGAAGGAAGATCCCCTAAATGAAATTCAACACAAAATTGGTAATTTAACGAAAATTGCCCTAGACCAGGGCTTTCTGGGTCCAAAAGAATTTGAATTTTTGAATAGAAAATCACCAAGAACACCAATCCTGTATTTTCTGCCAAAAATTCACAAGAATAGCGAAATACCTCCCGGACGCCCGATTGTTTCAGGCTGCGACTCGGTACTAGAGCCAGTCTCGAAGTACATCGATTTCTTTCTGAAACCGTTAATAAGTGGTGTCAAATCCTATTTGAGGGACACAATGGACTTCATCACAAAGGTGGAAGGCAAATGTTTCGATGAAGACGATCAAATAATGGTGACAATGGATGTAACATCTTTGTACACCCAAATCCCACAAGATGAGGCTCTCCAAGTAATGGAATTTTACTTGGACACGAGGGAAAGACCACATCAGGTTCCAACATCGTTCATCATAGAACTGGCTGAAATCTCATTGAAAAACAATTATTTCAAGTTTGAGAATGAGTTTTTTGTACAGGTGAAGGGCACAGCTATGGGATGTCCCTATGCACCGGAAATGGCTGTGTTGTTTATGGCCCAATATGAAGAAAGATTTGTTTTCAATAACAATCCTCTTTCTAATAACATACTCCAATGGCTTAGGTATATCGACGACGTCTGGCTCCTGTGGCAGGGGAGTCAGACAGAGTTGGATGCCTTCGCAGATTGGATCAATACGAGACACATGGACATTAAGTTTTCCATGCAATCAAGTAAATCCAAAATGACTTTTTTGGATGTGTCAGTGGGTCCTTTGGAACGAGCACTCAAAACAACATTGTACAAGAAGGAGACAGACCGGAATACCATCCTCCATTACAGGAGTTCACATCCCCAGTGCCTGAAGGAAAATCTTCCTTATGGCCAACTGTTAAGGATTAGAAGGAACTGTACTGAGCTGGTTGAATTCGAAACTCATGCCACATCTTTTTGTGAGGAAATGACAAAGAGAGGTTATCCAAAAAAGCTATTAAGACACTCAAAGAAAAGAACAAGATTCACTCCAAGAGAGAGTTTATTGCAGAAAAAGGACAAGAAAGGTGTGGAACAACTTGTTTGTGTATCCACCTATGGTGCCCACACGAACAAGTTTAGGCAAATCATTCTACGCAATTGGCATTTACTGGAGAACCTTGAGCACCCTATGCCGAAACCGATTTTTGCCATGCGCAAGAACCGCAGCATAGGTCAACAGTTAGTACGAGCCGACAGCTACATTCCAAAACCAAAAAGTGATTTGATCACCCATTGGAACCTGAAACCGATATGTGGGCACCACAAATGTGGTTGCTGCATTGCCTGCCCGTCGACGTTGGAGGGGAATACATTTGAATATAACCATATCAAATGGAGACATGACAGTTTTACAAATTGTAAAACCAAAAATGTAATTTATGCGGTGGTATGTAGATGCAACAAAGTGTATATTGGCAAAACTTGCCAACAAGTCAATATGAGGATTACACAACACAGGTCCCGGATCAGGCGCAAGATACTAACTGCTCCTATGGTTGAGCACTTTATGTCTGCCAATCATTCTGAAAATGATTTCAATTGGACAGTGCTGGCTGTGATAGACCCTAAAAACCGATCGACTAATGTCGAAATCGCGTTATTGCGCAAGGAGGCGTACCTAATTATGAAATTCAACAGTATCACCAATGGGTTAAACTGTATGAGCGAATTAAATAGAGTGTAGAAACTCAGTTTAATCTGTAAAAATACAAGGTCCAGCATGCACTTCACTGGTTTCCCCAAGGGCCCTTGTACCATTGGCTGACAGATCCCATGTGACCTTTTGACATGACATCATACATCCCTGTCAGGAAAGGAACCTAGCTCACAAACAAGTTGCCCGTGAAAGGAGCACCATTGAATGCCAAGCGCTGCGTCGCTGAATTCGGTAAGCGTTTGGGCTCAAACAAAAAATAATGACAAATTCTTTCACCAGACATCAAAATGCGGTACTCATCACAGTCCGACCTTTTGTTTTGTAGTTTTTCAACAAAGGTCGGCATGAGCTGCAAATTAATTGGGACTAGCGTGAAAACGTAAACGAGCACATTGAGCAAGTAAGTCTGATCCTGTCAGCCTTATTTTCCAGAAGGCAGACAGTAAGAAAGCAGAGAGTAAAAACTGCTCCCTTTCCTTTTAGAAATCACGCGCTGTTCAGATTAAGTCTGACTTCTGCTGCGGAGCCCCTCCGGTTCTGGAGCTTTAAGGTAATGTTCCATTTAAACGTAGTCTGTTCTGACGAGCAGCAGCTAGGCATAGCTACATACTGAATAGGGTTTTGTCACTTTGTTGCAGACTCCTTCCATCCCCCGCGCATGAGAATAATTTAAAGCCAGATGCATTTCCTGGCCCCAAAGAGGTATGTTATTTTTGAAACGTATTAATGAGAAACTTAGGTGCTGAAATACTTAGAGAAGCTATTCTAAACAAGCCCCATTCTTTTCTTTTTTTTGTCAGAAATTGTTGTTGAAGACAAGATTCATCCTGCCCTGAGGAGAGTTGGGAATTCATATAACCCGAACTCGAAACGCGTCGGCATTATGAGATTTGAATCATAATTAGATTGCGTAACACCTAGATATTTGTACTAGTAACCTATTAGGTGTTAGAAACTTGTTTTTCTAATTGTTCGGATTTAAACCCCCCCAAAAAGAGTTGAATTCGAAAATACAGATGGTTAACAACTTTTTTGTGACATGTTTATAATTGTGAATGTTTCAATATTGATGTATTGTGTTTTGTATGTGTAATTTTATCACTAATCTTAGCGGAGATTTTTGTATGATATATAACAAATTGTGTTTTGTAATTTTCAAATCAAAACGATTTTCTGTGAACTTGATAGTGTGGTTCTGATGTGGCCCCAATAAGTATCGATGAACTTTTTTCTATGAAAATAAAAATAAAATAGGCAAAAGTCATTGCCTTGAGAGACATAATTAATTTGGTCTTTCTTGATCGCTATCTCGATCTTAAATGAATGGAGGTGTGGGTATATTTTCTCTCTACTGACTTTGGGTCCTACCTCCCTCCTTCCCCTTTTGGACCAAACCCCTCCTATTTTTTGTATATCTTTAGAGCGGGTAGTTACCCGAGTGGGTGTGGACTGACAACTAGGTCTACCATTCCATTGATAGATTAAATCACTAGCAGTGGAGGCTTTCACTGCTTAGTATGGCCGAAAAGGACACACTCTCTTTCACAGAGGATCACATTAAAAACCTTATAGCTTCAAGTCCTTTTTCAGCATTATCATTAAGCAATTCAGCAAAGCAACGAAACGAGGCAGACAAATTGATCCGTTTACAAAAAAAGCATGTTAGAACTGAACTTCATGGTTATTTCCTACTCCAACATTTGCGGGCAGGCACAATCCCATGGGGGCTTCAAATAAAGAATATCCCTGTCATCTTTACTGAAGACACCGAATATAAAAAAGGATTCAGTTTTATCAATACTAAGTGTAGCTGGGATCTCATGGTGCATACCATAGAGACTGCCCAAAGACTCTGCAGTCAGGAAGAAAGTGAAATCCATGATCTAATCAAAGCGATTACAGAGAATCCCACAATAACTGATGCTAAGACACTAATTGATAAAATAGAGAAAGAAATCCAAACGTTCAAGGACTACACAGTGAATGCCAAAACTACCCAGTTTGAAAGGGATTCAAAATCTTTTAAAATAGAACAGGTCTATCCGTTCTTAAAAGAGGATTTCTATACCCAGGCGGATTCTAGAAAAGCCTTAACTAACTATCAAGGACGATCTAAAAATAGGTTCATTGGTTTTTCTGATACTTCGTCATCATCAGACTCGTCTCCGGACACAAGGCAGGGCACTGCCACAAAACAAGGCAATTCAAATCAGCCTTTTTTAGCCAGGGGAGGACAATCCAGGGTTCGCTTCAAGCAACCATGGGAAATGAGAACACGCAGCAGATACTACAACAATTAGATCATTCTGCCATCGTGAATCTTTCCAATAAACAACTCACTTTGAATGAAAAAATGATTCTGAGTTTAGGACTCAAGTTTGTACCCAGCAGACGCACTGATTTTACAAAGCTAAAACTGGAGGCGCTAGAGTTCTGCAGGAAAATCAGACTAAAATCCCATTTTGCGGGGAGTGAGTCGCCTTTTACTCAAGAGATTACTGGCCTCAGAGTCAAGTCTAAATTTACCCCGACTCAAAATATACCGAAGCAAATTTATGCTTTTGAGCAGGCTGTCCTATCTTCTATCACAAAGCTGGAAAAAACAAAACAGTTTGTTCATAACAACTTGAACAAGGACCATATGCAAGCTATCCAAGATCTGAAAACTGATAGCTCAATTATAATAAAACAGGCTGACAAAGGCGGTGCAGTCGTCATCTGGCCCGCGCTATGTATCTAGAGGAGGGTAAAACCCATGTAGAAAATCACGAATGGTATAGAGCCTTGAAGGAAGATCCCCTAAATGAAATTCAACACAAAATTGGTAATTTAACGAAAATTGCCCTAGACCAGGGCTTTCTGGGTCCAAAAGAATTTGAATTTTTGAATAGAAAATCACCAAGAACACCAATCCTGTATTTTCTGCCAAAAATTCACAAGAATAGCGAAATACCTCCCGGACGCCCGATTGTTTCAGGCTGCGACTCGGTACTAGAGCCAGTCTCGAAGTACATCGATTTCTTTCTGAAACCGTTCATAAGTGGTGTCAAATCCTATTTGAGGGACACAATGGACTTCATCACAAAGGTGGAAGGCAAATGTTTCGATGAAGACGATCAAATAATGGTGACAATGGATGTAACATCTTTGTACACCCAAATCCCACAAGATGAGGCTCTCCAAGTAATGGAATTTTACTTGGACACGAGGGAAAGACCACATCAGGTTCCAACATCGTTCATCATAGAACTGGCTGAAATCTCATTGAAAAACAATTATTTCAAGTTTGAGAATGAGTTTTTTGTACAGGTGAAGGGCACAGCTATGGGATGTCCCTATGCACCGGAAATGGCTGTGTTGTTTATGGCCCAATATGAAGAAAGATTTGTTTTCAATAACAATCCTTTTTCTAATAACATACTCCAATGGCTTAGGTATATCGACGACGTCTGGCTCCTGTGGCAGGGGAGTCAGACAGAGTTGGATGCCTTCGCAGATTGGATCAATACGAGACACATGGACATTAAGTTTTCCATGCAATCAAGTAAATCCAAAATGACTTTTTTGGATGTGTCAGTGGGTCCTTTGGAACGAGCACTCAAAACAACATTGTACAAGAAGGAGACAGACCGGAATACCATCCTCCATTACAGGAGTTCACATCCCCAGTGCCTGAAGGAAAATCTTCCTTATGGCCAACTGTTAAGGATTAGAAGGAACTGTACTGAGCTGGTTGAATTCGAAACTCATGCCACATCTTTTTGTGAGGAAATGACAAAGAGAGGTTATCCAAAAAAGCTATTAAGACACTCAAAGAAAAGAGCAAGATTCACTCCAAGAGAGAGTTTATTGCAGAAAAAGGACAAGAAAGGTGTGGAACAACTTGTTTGTGTATCTACCTATGGTGCCCACACGAACAAGTTTAGGCAAATCATTCTACGCAATTGGCATTTACTGGAGAACCTTGAGCACCCTATGCCGAAACCGATTTTTGCCATGCGCAAGAACCGCAGCATAGGTCAACAGTTAGTACGAGCCGACAGCTACATTCCAAAACCAAAAATTGATTTGATCACCCATTGGAACCTGAAACCGATATGTGGGCACCACAAATGTGGTTGCTGCATTGCCTGCCCGTCGACGTTGGAGGGGAATACATTTGAATATAACCATATCAAATGGAGACATGACAGTTTTACAAATTGTAAAACCAAAAATGTAATTTAAGCGGTGGTATGTAGATGCAACAAAGTGTATATTGGCAAAACTTGCCAACAAGTCAATATGAGGATTACACAACACAGGTCCCGGATCAGGCGCAAGATACTAACTGCTCCTATGGTTGAGCACTTTATGTCTGCCAATCATTCTGAAAATGATTTCAATTGGACAGTGCTGGCTGTGATAGACCCTAAAAACCGATCGACTAATGTCGAAATCGCGTTATTGCGCAAGGAGGCATACCTAATTATGAAATTCGACAGTATCACCAATGGGTTAAACTGTATGAGCGAATTAAATAGAGTGTAGAAACTCAGTTTAATCTGTAAAAATACAAGGTCCAGCATGCACTTCACTGGTTTCCCCAAGGGCCCTTGTACCATTGGCTGACAGATCCCATGTGACCTTTTGACATGACATCATACATCCCTGTCAGGAAAGGAACCTAGCTCACAAACAAGTTGCACGTGAAAGGAGCACCATTGAATGCCAAGCGCTGCGTCGCTGAATTCGGTAAGCGTTTGGGCTCAAACAAAAAATAATGACAAATTCTTTCACCAGACATCAAAATGCGGTACTCATCACAGTCCGACCTTTTGTTTTGTAGTTTTTCAACAAAGGTCGGCATGAGCTGCAAATTAATTGGGACTAGCGTGAAAACGTAAACGAGCACATTGAGCAAGTAAGTCTGATCCTGTCAGCCTTATTTTCCAGAAGGCAGACAGTAAGAAAGCAGAGAGTAAAAACTGCTCCCTTTCCTTTTAGAAATCACGCGCTGTTCAGATTAAGTCTGACTTCTGCTGCGGAGCCCCTCCGGTTCTGGAGCTTTAAGGTAATGTTCCATTTAAACGTAGTCTGTTCTGACGAGCAGCAGCTAGGCATAGCTACATACTGAATAGGGTTTTGTCACTTTGTTGCAGACTCCTTCCATCCCCCGCGCATGAGAATAATTTAAAGCCAGATGCATTTCCTGGCCCCAAAGAGGTATGTTAATTTTGAATCGTATTAATGAGAAACTTAGGTGCTGAAATACTTAGAGAAGCTATTCTAAACAAGCCCCATTCTTTTCTTTTTTTTGTCAGAAATTGTTGTTGATACAAGATTCATCCTGCCCTGAGGAGAGTTGGGAATTCATATAACCCGAACTCGAAACACGTCGGCATTATGAGATTTGAATCATAATTAGATTGCGTAACACCTAGATATTTGTACTAGTAACCTATTAGGTGTTAGAAACTTGTTTTTCTAATTGTTCGGATTTAAACCCCCCAAAAAAAAGTTGAATTCGAAAATACAGATGGTTAACAACTTTTTTGTGACATGTTTATAATTGTGAATGTTTCAATATTGATGTATTGTGTTTTGTATGTGTAATTTTATCACTAATCTTAGCGGAGATTTTTGTATGATATATAACAAATTGTGTTTTGTAATTTTCAAATCAAAACGATTCTCTGTGAACTTGATAGTGTGGTTCTGATGTGGCCCCAATAAGTATCGATGAACTTTTTTCTATGAAAATAAAAATAAAATAGGCAAAAGTCATTGCCTTGAGAGACATAATTAATTTGGTCTTTCTTGATCGCTATCTCGATCTTAAATGAATGGAGGTGTGGGTATATTTTCTCTCTACTGACTTTGGGTCCTACCTCCCTCCTTCCCCTTTTGGACCAAACCCCTCCTATTTTTTGTATATCTTTAGAGCAGGTAGTTACCCGAGTGGGTGTGGACTGACAACTAGGTCTACCATTCCATTGATAGATTAAATCACTAGCAGTGGAGGCTTTCACTGCTTAGTATGGCCGAAAAGGACACACTCTCTTTCACAGAGGATCACATTAAAAACCTTATAGCTTCAAGTCCTTTTTCAGCATTATCATTAAGCAATTCAGCAAAGCAACAAAACGAGGCAGACAAATTGATCCGTTTACAAAAAAAGCATATTAGAACTGAACTTCATGGTTATTTCCTACTCCAACATTTGCGGGCAGGCACAATCCCATGGGGGCTTCAAATAAAGAATATCCCTGTCATCTTTACTGAAGACACCGAATATAAAAAAGGATTCAGTTTTATCAATACTAAGTGTAGCTGGGATCTCATGGTGCATACCATAGAGACTGCCCAAAGACTCTGCAGTCAGGAAGAAAGTGAAATCCATGATCTAATCAAAGCGATTACAGAGAATCCCACAATAACTGATGCTAAGACACTAATTGATAAAATAGAGAAAGAAATCCAAACGTTCAAGGACTACACAGTGAATGCCAAAACTACCCAGTTTGAAAGGGATTCAAAATCTTTTAAAATAGAACAGGTCTATCCGTTCTTAAAAGAGGATTTCTATACCCAGGCGGATTCTAGAAAAGCCTTAACTAACTATCAAGGACGATCTAAAAATAGGTTCATTGGTTTTTCTGATACTTCGTCATCATCAGACTCGTCTCCGGACACAAGGCAGGGCACTTCCAAAAAACAAGGCAATTCAAATCAGCCTTTTTTAGCCAGGGGAGGACAATCCAGGGTTCGCTTCAAGCAACCATGGGAAATGAGAACACGCAGCAGATACTACAACAATTAGATCATTCTGCCATCGTGAATCTTTCCAATAAACAACTCACTTTGAATGAAAAAATGATTCTGAGTTTAGGACTCAAGTTTGTACCCAGCAGACGCACTGATTTTACAAAGCTAAAACTGGAGGCGCTAGAGTTCTGCAGGAAAATCAGACAAAAATCCCATTTTTCGGGGAGTGAGTCGCCATTTACTCAAGAGATTACTGGCCTCAGAGTCAAGTCTAAATTTACCCCGACTCAAAATATACCGAAGCAAATTTATGCTTTTGAGCAGGCTGTCCTATCTTCTATCACCAAGCTGGAAAAAACAAAACAGTTTGTTCATAACAACTTGAACAAGGACCATATGCAAGCTATCCAAGATCTGAAAACTGATAGCTCAATTATAATAAAACAGGCTGACAAAGGCGGGGCAGTCGTCATCTGGCCCGCGCTATGTATCTAGAGGAGGGTAAAACCCATGTAGAAAATCACGAATGGTATAGAGCCTTGAAGGAAGATCCCCTAAATGAAATTCAACACAAAATTGGTAATTTAACGAAAATTGCCCTAGACCAGGGCTTTCTGGGTCCAAAAGAATTTGAATTTTTGAATAGAAAATCACCAAGAACACCAATCCTGTATTTTCTGCCAAAAATTCACAAGAATAGCAAAATACCTCCCGGACGCCCGATTGTTTCAGGCTGCGACTCGGTACTAGAGCCAGTCTCGAAGTACATCGATTTCTTTCTGAAACCGTTCATAAGTGGTGTCAAATCCTATTTGAGGGACGCAATGGACTTCATCACAAAGGTGGAAGGCAAATGTTTCGATGAAGACGATCAAATAATGGTGACAATGGATGTAACATCTTTGTACACCCAAATCCCACAAGATGAGGCTCTCCAAGTAATGGAATTTTACTTGGACACGAGGGAAAGACCACATCAGGTTCCAACATCGTTCATCATAGAACTGGCTGAAATCTCATTGAAAAACAATTATTTCAAGTTTGAGAATGAGTTTTTTGTACAGGTGAAGGGCACAGCTATGGGATGTCCCTATGCGCCGGAAATGGCTGTGTTGTTTATGGCCCAATATGAAGAAAGATTTGTTTTCAATAACAATCCTTTTTCTAATAACATACTCCAATGGCTTAGGTATATCGACTACGTCTGGCTCCTGTGGCAGGGGAGTCAGACAGAGTTGGATGCCTTCGCAGATTGGATCAATACGAGACACATGGACATTAAGTTTTCCATGCAATCAAGTAAATCCAAAATGACTTTTTTGGATGTGTCAGTGGGTCCTTTGGAACGAGCACTCAAAACAACATTGTACAAGAAGGAGACAGACCGGAATACCATCCTCCATTACAGGAGTTCACATCCCCAGTGCCTGAAGGAAAATCTTCCTTATGGCCAACTGTTAAGGATTAGAAGGAACTGTACTGAGCTGGTTGAATTCGAAACTCATGCCACATCTTTTTGTGAGGAAATGACAAAGAGAGGTTATCCAAAAAAGCTATTAAGACACTCAAAGAAAAGAGCAAGATTCACTCCAAGAGAGAGTTTATTGCAGAAAAAGGACAAGAAAGGTGTGGAACAACTTGTTTGTGTATCTACCTATGGTGCCCACACGAACAAGTTTAGGCAAATCATTCTACGCAATTGGCATTTACTGGAGAACCTTGAGCACCCTATGCCGAAACCGATTTTTGCCATGCGCAAGAACCGCAGCATAGGTCAACAGTTAGTACGAGCCGACAGCTACATTCCAAAACCAAAAAGTGATTTGATCACCCATTGGAACCTGAAACCGATATGTGGGCACCACAAATGTGGTTGCTGCATTGCCTGTCCGTCGACGTTGGAGGGGAATACATTTGAATATAACCGTATCAAATGGAGACATGACAGTTTTACAAATTGTAAAACCAAAAATGTAATTTATGTGGTGGTATGTAGATGCAACAAAGTGTATATTGGCAAAACTTGCCAACAAGTCAATATGAGGATTACACAACACAGGTCCCGGATCAGGCGCAAGATACTAACTGCTCCTATGGTTGAGCACTTTATGTCTGCCAATCATTCTGAAAATGATTTCAATTGGACAGTGCTGGCTGTGATAGACCCTAAAAACCTATCGACTAATGTCGAAATCGCGTTATTGCGCAAGGAGGCGTACCTAATTATGAAATTCGACAGTATCACCAATGGGTTAAACTGTATGAGCGAATTAAATAGAGTGTAGAAACTCAGTTTAATCTGTAAAAATACAAGGTCCAGCATGCACTTCACTGGTTTCCCCAAGGGCCCTTGTACCATTGGCTGACAGATCCCATGTGACCTTTTGACATGACATCATACATCCCTGTCAGGAAAGGAACCTAGCTCACAAACAAGTTGCCCGTGAAAGGAGCACCATTGAATGCCAAGCGCTGCGTCGCTGAATTCAGTAAGCGTTTGGGCTCAAACAAAAAATAATGACAAATTCTTCCACCAGACATCAAAATGCGGTACTCATCACAGTCCGACCTTTTGTTTTGTAGTTTTTCAACAAAGGTCGGCATGAGCTGCAAATTAATTGGGACTAGCGTGAAAACGTAAACGAGCACATTGAGCAAGTAAGTCTGATCCTGTCAGCCTTATTTTCCAGAAGGCAGACAGTAAGAAAGCAGAGAGTAAAAACTGCTCCCTTTCCTTTTAGAAATCACGCGCTGTTCAGATTAAGTCTGACTTCTGCTGCGGAGCCCCTCCGGTTCTGGAGCTTTAAGGTAATGTTCCATTTAAACGTAGTCTGTTCTGACGAGCAGCAGCTAGGCATAGCTACATACTGAATAGGGTTTTGTCACTTTGTTGCAGACTCCTTCCATCCCCCGCGCATGAGAATAATTTAAAGCCAGATGCATTTCCTGGCCCCAAAGAGGTATGTTATTTTTGAAACGTATTAATGAGAAACTTAGGTGCTGAAATACTTAGAGAAGCTATTCTAAACAAGCCCCATTCTTTTCTTTTTTTTTGTCAGAAATTGTTGTTGAAGACAAGATTCATCCTGCCCTGAGGAGAGTTGGGAATTCATATAACCCGAACTCGAAACGCGTCGGCATTATGAGATTTGAATCATAATTAGATTGCGTAACACCTAGATATTTGTACTAGTAACCTATTAGGTGTTAGAAACTTGTTTTTCTAATTGTTCGGATTTAAACCCCCCAAAAAAAGTTGAATTCGAAAATACAGATGGTTAACAACTTTTTTGTGACATGTTTATAATTGTGAATGTTTCAATATTGATGTATTGTGTTTTGTATGTGTAATTTTATCACTAATCTTAGCGGAGATTTTTGTATGATATATAACAAATTGTGTTTTGTAATTTTCAAATCAAAACGATTTTCTGTGAACTTGATAGTGTGGTTCTGATGTGGCCCCAATAAGTATCGATGAACTTTTTTCTATGAAAATAAAAATAAAATAGGCAAAAGTCATTGCCTTGAGAGACATAATTAATTTGGTCTTTCTTGATCGCTATCTCGATCTTAAATGAATGGAGGTGTGGGTATATTTTCTCTCTACTGACTTTGGGTCCTACCTCCCTCCTTCCCCTTTTGGACCAAACCCCTCCTATTTTTTGTATATCTTTAGAGCGGGTAGTTACCCTAGTGGGTGTGGACTGACAACTAGGTCTACCATTCCATTGATAGATTAAATCACTAGCAGTGGAGGCTTTCACTGCTTAGTATGGCCGAAAAGGACACACTCTCTTTCACAGAGGATCACATTAAAAACCTTATAGCTTCAAGTCCTTTTTCAGCATTATCATTAAGCAATTCAGCAAAGCAACAAAACGAGGCAGACAAATTGATCCGTTTACAAAAAAAGCATATTAGAACTGAACTTCATGGTTATTTCCTACTCCAACATTTGCGGGCAGGCACAATCCCATGGGGGCTTCAAATAAAGAATATCCCTGTCATCTTTACTGAAGACACCGAATATAAAAAAGGATTCAGTTTTATCAATACTAAGTGTAGCTGGGATCTCATGGTGCATACCATAGAGACTGCCCAAAGACTCTGCAGTCAGGAAGAAAGTGAAATCCATGATCTAATCAAAGCGATTACAGAGAATCCCACAATAACTGATGCTAAGACACTAATTGATAAAATAGAGAAAGAAATCCAAACGTTCAAGGACTACACAGTGAATGCCAAAACTACCCAGTTTGAAAGGGATTCAAAATCTTTTAAAATAGAACAGGTCTATCCGTTCTTAAAAGAGGATTTCTATACCCAGGCGGATTCTAGAAAAGCCTTAACTAACTATCAAGGACGATCTAAAAATAGGTTCATTGGTTTTTCTGATACTTCGTCATCATCAGACTCGTCTCCGGACACAAGGCAGGGCACTGCCAAAAAACAAGGCAATTCAAATCAGCCTTTTTTAGCCAGGGGAGGACAATCCAGGGTTCGCTTCAAGCAACCATGGGAAATGAGAACACGCAGCAGATACTACAACAATTAGATCATTCTGCCATCGTGAATCTTTCCAATAAACAACTCACTTTGAATGAAAAAATGATTCTGAGTTTAGGACTCAAGTTTGTACCCAGCAGACGCACTGATTTTACAAAGCTAAAACTGGAGGCGCTAGAGTTCTGCAGGAAAATCAGACTAAAATCCCATTTTGCGGGGAGTGAGTCGCCATTTACTCAAGAGATTACTGGCCTCAGAGTCAAGTCTAAATTTACCCCGACTCAAAATATACCGAAGCAAATTTATGCTTTTGAGCAGGCTGTCCTATCTTCTATCACAAAGCTGGAAAAAACAAAACAGTTTGTTCATAACAACTTGAACAAGGACCATATGCAAGCTATCCAAGATCTGAAAACTGATAGCTCAATTATAATAAAACAGGCTGACAAAGGCGGGGCAGTCGTCATCTGGCCCGCGCTATATATCTAGAGGAGGGTAAAACCCATGTAGAAAATCACGAATGGTATAGAGCCTTGAAGGAAGATCCCCTAAATGAAATTCAACACAAAATTGGTAATTTAACGAAAATTGCCCTAGACCAGGGCTTTCTGGGTCCAAAAGAATTTGAATTTTTGAATAGAAAATCACCAAGAACACCAATCCTGTATTTTCTGCCAAAAATTCACAAGAATAGCGAAATACCTCCCGGACGCCCGATTGTTTCAGGCTGCGACTCGGTACTAGAGCCAGTCTCGAAGTACATCGATTTCTTTCTGAAACCGTTCATAAGTGGTGTCAAATCCTATTTGAGGGACACAATGGACTTCATCACAAAGGTGGAAGGCAAATGTTTCGATGAAGACGATCAAATAATGGTGACAATGGATGTAACATCTTTGTACACCCAAATCCCACAAGATGAGGCTCTCCAAGTAATGGAATTTTACTTGGACACGAGGGAAAGACCATATGAGGTTCCAACATCGTTCATCATAGAACTGGCTGAAATCTCATTGAAAAACAATTATTTCAAGTTTGAGAATGAGTTTTTTGTACAGGTGAAGGGCACAGCTATGGGATGTCCCTATGCGCCGGAAATGGCTGTGTTGTTTATGGCCCAATATGAAGAAAGATTTGTTTTCAATAACAATCCTTTTTCTAATAACAAACTCCAATGGCTTAGGTATATCGACGATGTCTGGCTCCTGTGGCAGGGGAGTCAGACAGAGTTGGATGCCTTCGCAGATTGGATCAATACGAGACACATGGACATTAAGTTTTCCATGCAATCAAGTAAATCCAAAATGACTTTTTTGGATGTGTCAGTGGGTCCTTTGGAACGAGCACTCAAAACAACATTGTACAAGAAGGAGACAGACCGGAATACCATCCTCCATTACAGGAGTTCACATCCCCAGTGCCTGAAGGAAAATCTTCCTTATGGCCAACTGTTAAGGATTAGAAGGAACTGTACTGAGCTGGTTGAATTCGAAACTCATGCCACATCTTTTTGTGAGGAAATGACAAAGAGAGGTTATCCAAAAAAGCTATTAAGACACTCAAAGAAAAGAGCAAGATTCACTCCAAGAGAGAGTTTATTGCAGAAAAAGGACAAGAAAGGTGTGGAACAACTTGTTTGTGTATCTACCTATGGTGCCCACACGAACAAGTTTAGGCAAATCATTCTACGCAATTGGCATTTACTGGAGAACCTTGAGCACCCTATGCCGAAACCGATTTTTGCCATGCGCAAGAACCGCAGCATAGGTCAACAGTTAGTACGAGCCGACAGCTACATTCCAAAACCAAAAAGTGATTTGATCACCCATTGGAACCTGAAACCGATATGTGGGCACCACAAATGTGGCTGCTGCATTGCCTGCCCGTCGACGTTGGAGGGGAATACATTTGAATATAACCATATCAAATGGAGACATGACAGTTTTACAAATTGTAAAACCAAAAATGTAATTTATGCGGTGGTATGTAGATGCAACAAAGTGTATATTGGCAAAACTTGCCAACAAGTCAATATGAGGATTACACAACACAGGTCCCGGATCAGGCGCAAGATACTAACTGCTCCTATGGTTGAGCACTTTATGTCTGCCAATCATTCTGAAAATGATTTCAATTGGACAGTGCTGGCTGTGATAGACCCTAAAAACCGATCGACTAATGTCGAAATCGCGTTATTGCGCAAGGAGGCGTACCTAATTATGAAATTCGACAGTATCACCAATGGGTTAAACTGTATGAGCGAATGAAATAGAGTGTAGAAACTCAGTTTAATCTGTAAAAATACAAGGTCCAGCATGCACTTCACTGGTTTCCCCAAGGGCCCTTGTACCATTGGCTGACAGATCCCATGTGACCTTTTGACATGACATCATACATCCCTGTCAGGAAAGGAACCTAGCTCACAAACAAGTTGCCCGTGAAAGGAGCACCATTGAATGCCAAGTGCTGCGTCGCTGAATTCGGTAAGCGTTTGGGCTCAAACAAAAAATAATGACAAATTCTTTCACCAGACATCAAAATGCGGTACTCATCACAGTCCGACCTTTTGTTTTGTAGTTTTTCAACAAAGGTCGGCATGAGCTGCAAATTAATTGGGACTAGCGTGAAAACGTAAACGAGCACATTGAGCAAGTAAGTCTGATCCTGTCAGCCTTATTTTCCAGAAGGCAGACAGTAAGAAAGCAGAGAGTAAAAACGGCTCCCTTTCCTTTTAGAAATCACGCGCTGTTCAGATTAAGTCTGACTTCTGCTGCGGAGCCCCTCCGGTTCTGGAGCTTTAAGGTAATGTTCCATTTAAACGTAGTCTGTTCTGACGAGCAGCAGCTAGGCATAGCTACATACTGAATAGGGTTTTGTCACTTTGTTGCAGACTCCCTCCATCCCCCGCGCATGAGAATAATTTAAAGCCAGATGCATTTCCTGGCCCCAAAGAGGTATGTTATTTTTGAAACGTATTAATGAGAAACTTAGGTGCTGAAATACTTAGAGAAGCTATTCTAAACAAGCCCCATTCTTTTCTTTTTTTTTGTCAGAAATTGTTGTTGAAGACAAGATTCATCCTGCCCTGAGGAGAGTTGGGAATTCATATAACCCGAACTCGAAACGCGTCGGCATTATGAGATTTGAATCATAATTAGATTGCGTAACACCTAGATATTTGTACTAGTAACCTATTAGGTGTTAGAAACTTGTTTTTCTAATTGTTCGGATTTAAACCCCCCAAAAAAAAGTTGAATTCGAAAATACAGATGGTTAACAACTTTTTTGTGACATGTTTATAATTGTGAATGTTTCAATATTGATGTATTGTGTTTTGTATGTGTAATTTTATCACTAATCTTAGCGGAGATTTTTGTATGATATATAACAAATTGTGTTTTGTAATTTTCAAATCAAAACGATTTTCTGTGAACTTGATAGTGTGGTTCTGATGTGGCCCCAATAAGTATCGATGAACTTTTTTCTATGAAAATAAAAATAAAATAGGCAAAAGTCATTGCCTTGAGAGACATAATTAATTTGGTCTTTCTTGATCGCTATCTCGATCTTAAATGAATGGAGGTGTGGGTATATTTTCTCTCTACTGACTTTGGGTCCTACCTCCCTCCTTCCCCTTTTGGACCAAACCCCTCCTATTTTTTGTCGGTCTTTAGACAGGCATAGTTGTCTGAGTGCCCTCCTAGGTTGTGAATATGCCCAAATAAATTGTGTGTAGATTTGTTGGAATTTCGTGAGGTTGGCTTTACTAAATTCTAAATGTATTGTCCGGAAAAAATATAGAAGTTTGGGAAAATAGGTCATTTTTACGACGTTGCATCTACCAACTAAAGTGAGGTGAAGGTTATTTATTTGTTTCAGTGCTTTCCTGGTTTGTGTTGCGAGCGGGAGTAGATTATTAGAAACAACTTCGTCCAGATTAGAAGAGATACATACTCCTAAATATTTAGCTTTAGCTACCACCCTGTGATCGGCCCAGGAGATTTTGCTGTTAGTAATTATCTGTGTCTTATTTTTATTAAGAGTGTAGCCAGAGATCTTTCCAAATTTTTTTGCCTCATGTTCTAATTCCGTTATGGCTTTTAGAGGGTCTGGTGATGTAATGGCCAAGTCGTCTGCGTATGCTAACATTTTTGTATTGAAGCCTTGGAAACTAATCGGTGGGATGTTATGGTTGTTTTCAATCTGTTTAATAAAGGGGTCCAGGTACAGGGCAAACAGCAGAGGGGAGCAGGGGCAACCCTGTCTGGTGCCTTGGGATATCTCCAGTTGCTCGGTTAATTGACAGTTTATAGAAACACAGGCTGAGGGGTTAAGGTAGAGCGCTTTCACGGCCTGTATGAACTTTAGCCCAAAGCCCATCCTCTTCATGACTGCCCACAAATATCTCCAGGAAACCCGATCAAAGGCCTTCTCGGCGTCAAGTAGTGTTAATGACATCGGGTCTCCTGCTGCCTGTGCGGTGTCAAATAGAGTGATGGCTTGTCTGACATGTTCTGTGGTGCCCCTTTTTTGGGATAAACCCATGCTGCCACTCTGATACCAGGGATTCCACCACAGAAGAAATTTGGTTTGCCAGTACTTTGGAATAAATCTTAGAGTCACAGTTGATAAGTGTTATTGGCCTGTATGAGCTCATCTCGAGTGGAGATTTGTCTTTTTTGGGAAAAATAGCTATCCTAGCGTTAGACCAGGAATCTTGAGGCGAGGCCCCACTGAAAATAGATGTTATCAGATCAGTTAATATTTTCTGAATTTGAGGCGCAAAAACCTTATAAAATTCCATGGGGATCCCATCCAGACCTGCGGCTTTACAATCGTGGAGGGACTTAAGAGATTGGTGTATCTCTTCCCAAGTAGGAGTTAGGTCTAATATATCGGTAGAATTTGTGGAAAGTGTTTGAAGATTAATCTCGTTCAAATAACTGGAGATATCATTCTCAGTTATGTCAGTCGGATCTTTATTCTCCTCAGTGTACAGTTTAGCGTAAAAGTCCTGAAAACCCTTACGTATTAAATTAAAATCTTTGGTCTCCTCTCCTGATTGGAGTTTAATGGTGTGTATTTCGCTGTTCGACACCTGCAGTCGGGTCTTGACTGCCAAGTGGTGCCCTATACTGTCGCTACATTCATAATTTTCTTGTCGTGTAGCAGCCCACTTTGTAGCGACTTTTTCAGAAAAAATTGCTCCAATTTTAGCTCTGACCAAAACAACCTCATCTTGGATATCCTTGGTATTTAACCCTGCTTGAATGGCTTGTGTTAGTTTAGTTTCGGCAGTCTTAAGCTTCTCCTGGAGATCAGAGATCGCAAGTCTCTCCTTTTTGTTTTTACCCACTGAAAAGCCAAGAGTTTCGCCCCTGATGCTTGCTTTAAGTGTGTCCCAAACTATGGCCAAGGGTGCTGTCCCCACATTTATTTCTAGAAAATCCTGTATCCATCCCTGCATATGCGTCTGATATGTTAAATCTTGCAGTAGGGCTTTCTCAAAGCTCCAAGTGGAGGGAGTTCTAGGTTTTGACAGCACCTTGATGTTGAGAATAAGGGGGTTGTGATCGGACATAAAACGCGGGACTATCTCAATAGTACTGTTGTTAATAAGACAGGATGATATGAAGAAATAGTCTAGCCTGACAAGAGTGTGGTGAGGGGCAGAGTAGAAAGTGTAGCAGGGGTTGGAGGGTTTCAAGCTGGCCCAGACCTCTTTTAGGCCATGCGTCTCTACCAGATTAGTCAGAGCCTGAAAGACCAGTGGTTTTCTGCCCTTATATTTCCAGGTACTATCGGTAGCCCAATTACTGGGTAGGTGTAAGTTGGGGTCGCCACAGAGAATTATTGGGATAGGCCAGTGTGCTAATTCCCCTGACACTAAGTTGAGGACCCCTGGATCATCGGTGTTGCTACCATAAATAGAACAAAGTGTGAAAGAGGGGCTGCCAGGAAGAAGACATTCCGTTATGACCCACCTGCCGAGAGGGTCTGCTTTGGACCTGGGAGTGTTAAGAAGGAGCCTTTTTTCAGCAAGGATTCCCACCCCCCTGGTTTTTGATCCTTGAGAGGTAGCCCCCAGGACTTTGAATCCTAGAGAGTCAAGTAGGTATTTCTGTGAGCCTTCGACATGTGTTTCCTGCAAACAGTAGATGTCTCCCCTCAAGGTTCTGAGGCCTTGCGAGACACTTTGTCTTTTGGAATGGTCATTTAGCCCGCAGATGTTTAAACAAATGATTCTTAGAGTATCAAAGTTAGCCATTTAAAAAAGAGTGTTGTTCGTCATTCAGTGCCATGAAGTATACAGTCTGCTTGTGTGTGTCTTCAATAATTGAGTAGCGAATTAAACCAAACAAAGTATAGTGCCCATTCTTCCAATAGAAGTGCAAGTGCAAGTGCCTCCCTCTTCCCCCCTCCCCCCCACCCCCCCTTTTCTGAGCAATCAGGTAAACCCTGAATGATGGTAATCTACATGAGCCCCAGCTGTTAGCCACGCCGGAATGACAGAAAAAAACAAAGCACAAATAAGCTGTCTCCTCTAGAAGGTCAGATGCCAGGAATCCTCATATAGTTGCTATGTGTGGATTGACAAAAATAGGAGAAGAAACTAAAGAAAAAGATAAGATTATAGCGTAAGGGCATAAGGTATGAAGGCATCATTATGTGTGGCAGGAGGGCCAGACATGATCAATAGTCAATAGTCAATAGTCCATCGTCGATGATGGCTTATAATGGGCGCCTTGCCAGGATTCTTGCCGGGTGGGTAGCGTCGGGTGAAGATAGAGCTAGAGCTAAAGCTATAGTTTGATTCATCCATTGTTTTTCTTGGACTTCAGTTCTTCTAGGTATTCCCCGGCTTTTATTTCAGATAGAAAGATTTTGGTTGTTCCATTACGTATGACCTTTAATCTGGCGGGATTCATGAGAAACATGTCTGCCCCTTGTTGCTGAAAAGGCAAAATTAATTGTCTTAGGCGCCATCTGCGCTCGACTGTCTGATGGCAAGAGTCTGGCTTTGCGAAGAAGTTTATCCCATTGGCCCCTTTTTTAGAGTTGAAACGGGCTTTATCGTAAATCATCTCTCTGAGAAGAAAATTTCCGAAATAGACCAGGAACACCCTCGGGTGTCCTCCAGCTGAGTTATGTTGTCGTTTTAGGTGAAAGGGGAAACGGTGTGCCCTCTGTACCTCACAGTCCCAGTCCCAGTCGGATTCTTCAGGGAAGGATTCTTGAAGTAGCTTGACGATGAAGCGTCTTGGATCTTCCCCCTCCTTCCCTTCGGGAATGCCAAGTAAGCGTAGGTTGTTTCGACGCTGGCGATTTTCCTGGTCCTCCATCTTTGTCATTAGATCGATCATGCAGGCTGTATTGGACTCCCCCTGTTGTTTAGTGGTCAGGGCCTCTGTTTCCAGGTGTTCCGTTCGGGCCTCCACCATGGTGACCCATTCGCTGATATCGGAGCAGGTCTTATTCAGTCACCTTAGCCCGCCCTGCAACTTTTTAGAGGCATTCTTAGCAATGCGATTATCTGCCCGCACTTCTTCCTGAAAGTCCTTAATGGAGGCCAGAATGGCTGCTCAAGAAGGTTCGGAGGGGTCTGTTTGCAGGTTCTTTGTTTCCTCACTGAGTAGAACTTAAATCTTCTTCATCCCGGGGGTAGGACACTTGAGAATCTGAGTAGTCCCATTTAAGCTGACTGCGGCGCTTATTTTTGTTAATGGGTTTTTTGGGACGCTGGACTGTGCCTGTGTCCTTGTGTGAGACCTCACTGTCCCCTTCGCTGTCTTCCTTGGAGCCATCCTCGATAGAAGAGGTTGGGGTGCTGTCTGACACCGAGTATAAATCTTCCGTTCCTGGCTCAGGAGTCCAGGGTGTTTTGGAACCGGAGGGCACCACCAGGCTTTAAATGACTTTGTTGGTCCCTGCTTCGCCAAATTCGCAGGAATTCAGTGGTCTTTCAAGTACTTCAAGTACTTCAGGGCTGTTCTCCTCACTATTCTCCTCAGGTGTGCTCTCAATGCCTAGCAATTGTGGGGCGGGCTGGCTTAGAGAGACCGGGGTATCATCGCCTGGATGTATTAAGGCTTGGGGAATCCCGTTTTGACCTTTCGCGGACTCAGTTAATACTGCCAAGCTGGTTTCCGGGGTGGTGGGCAAATAGTCAATTTTAACAGCGTTTCCCGCATGTAGAACACCATTAGTTACAGTTCCGGCTGGTGGGTTGCTAATGGGAAAGAGGGGGGTTTTGTTGTTGAGATTTGGCAGGGGTTTTTTGCCTCCCAGGAATATTTTTGCAGGGGGGGGATGTAAAGTCTCAGTGTTTTTTGTGTCTCTGGGAGGAGCCCCCACACCTGGTTTGCCCTGCAGTACCCCCCCCCCCCGCTTTCTTGTCCCCACTGACCTCTGGTTTTGCTTTGGGTGCTCCTTCAATGGCAGCAGAAGCAGCATGGCCAGTGGCGTCCTGGGCAGTTGGTGTTTTCGTTTTGGCACCTCTGCGGGCCCCCCGGGCGCTCATGCTGACCCAGCAGGATTCAGGAGGTCCTTTCACGAAGCAGATCCAAAGGGCCGTAAATCCGCTGTCTTTGCCCTCGTTGAAGGCTGTGCGCGATGCGGAGTAAAAAGATGCTGCTACTGCGGCAAATTTCCAAAAGGATCGTGTTCGAAACGGAACAGTCTTTTGAGTCCTTTGAGCAATGCGGGCACCATGTGTGGGCTTGGGGCTTCCAGGCGCTTCCGCAGAGAGGCCCCCACCCGAGAAAAGCTGCCTCGAGTTTCCTGCTGCACTGTGGAGCTGGCGTGAGAAATGAGTCAGCATCCCGATGACAGGCGGAGGGCAGCTAGTCGAGTGATTACGTTTCCGGCGTGAGCGGCTGAGCAGCGTGAGCTCAGGCAGATTCCATCTTGCTCCCCGGGAAGGCTTGCAACTTTTATCAGTCTTAACAAAAATACACACAGATATTTTTCCAGATGTTTAGTGATTACCCAATCTTTCTTTCCACTTATTTACTGGGTCCCATATTCTTAAACCCAAGGTCCTCTTCCTCCTGCCCTTCCGAGCATAGATATTCTTTTCCAAATTATATACGGATAATAAGTTGGCCAGCCAGGATTGCATTCCCGGAGGATTTTTATCAAGCCATGCCCTGGCTATGGTTAATCTGTAAACTGCCATAGCTACAAACAAGAATTCCCGTGGTATCGCTTCCTCATCTGCACCAACCCCTAAAAGAATCCAAGGTGGGGTGAGCACAATTTGTATTCCCAGTTACCTGTTCAAAAACATCTCTATATCCCTCACTAGTGTGTGCAGTTGAGGGCGGTGGCAAAGATGTGGACACTGTCTGCTTCTAGGGAATTACATCTGGGACAAAAAATACCCGTATTACTACCCCACTTTGCAATCCTGGCTGGTGTGAAGTACAATGAGAAAAGGGTTTTATAGTGTTGTGATTGCAAAGGGGATGAACACAGAACTGTTCAACCTAATTCTAGGGATTCCTGAAACCAAACCTGCTCGCCACCCAATTTCTCAACCCACTTATTACTGTGTTTTTCCAAATCATCTTTTTTTCCTTTTACAAGACTTGCATAAAAGGATCGTATCATACAATTCCCGGACATCTTTATTTTCTCAAGAATGTCATTTCTGCTGAACCCAGCAGCGCCACCCTGCTTGTTACCTAAAAACTCCTAATTTGAAGATACTTAAAAAAATCTGTTATCCAAACCGTACTTATTCCTCATATCGCTGAACTGCATCATCCCGTCAGAGTTAACAATATCACCAATCTGTGTGATCCCCTTGCCACCCAGTCTGCCATTATTGTCTCTGAGAATACAGCTGGGGAAAATGACCTATTTTTATACATCATAACATATCTGTTGTATCTACCTAATTTAGACTTTTTCAAAAAAGCACTCCAAATGTTTACTGTGGCAGCTATTGTTTTATACCTTGTTCTTTTAAAGTATCCAAAATCGATACTATTTAACAGTTTCCCGCTTCTGCCCCGAGTACTGTTGCATATACCTCCGTGGAGAAGCTAGACACTCTTCTGTCAAGGTTTGCCCCTCCAATTAATCCCTGCATGTATTGTAAGGATGCGGCCATATAATACAATCTAAAATCCGGTGCTACCCACCCACCTTTCTCTCTCGGGAGGGAGATGAACCTATAAGCCCTCCGTGTCTTCCCCTGCGCCCATATGAATCTATTCATAATCACCTCTAGTGCATTAAACCGGCTTGTTTCAAATAATAATGGAATGGATCTAAAAAGAAAGCGAAACTTGGGGAGGATCAACATCTTAATTATATTCTTACAGCCCACTAATGACAAATGTAGATTGTTCAGTCTGTCCAGGTCTGCTTTTACTCGTGTCATTAAAGGAGTCATATTATTTTCTACTACGCCCTCTAGATTTGCGGAGATCACAATTCCCAGGTATACTGCTGAGCCAACCACCCTGTCATCATTGCAGTCTACATACCTATTCTCTACGATCTGTGTTTTCGAGGAATGTAAACTATAACCCGATACCAGGCCGAACTTTTTGGCTTCCAGTTCCACCTCCCTAATAGCCCCTGCCGGGTTGGGTGTAAAAAAGTGGCCACATCGTCAGCATACGCCAAAGTTTTTATTGAGCAGCCATGAATCAGCATGGACGGTATCTTCGGATTTTGTTCTAGTCGGCGGAGAAAAGGATCTAAATAAAGCGCAAATAATAAGGGAGAGGAGGGACAGCCCTGCCTGGTCCCTCTATTAATTTTAACCCAAGCAGAGTGCCCCCTGTTGATCCTGATCTTAGCTTTTGGGTCTTTATAAAGGGTTTGTGTGGCCTTTATAAATCCATCCCCTATACCACTCCATCTCATGACAGCCCATAGATAACTCCAGGAGAGCCTATGGAATGCTTTCTCTGCATCTAAGAAGAGTGCAGCCATAGGGTCTCCTAGAGTACCTGCTGCGTCGAACATAGTAATTACTTGCCTGACATGTTGCGTTGTGCCCTTTCCTGGGATAAACCCATGCCGGGAGGGACTAACCAATCTCTCAATTAACCTTGATAGTCTTTTAGCCAACATTTTAGAGTACACTTTCACATCGGCATTCATTAATGTGATAGGTCGATACGAGCCTGGGGCCGTTGGTGGTTTACCCTTTTTGGCTATCACTGTGATGTCAGCAGCCCCCCAGGAGTCAGGTATCGATTCCCCCTTCTGGGCAAGTGACATAATATTAAACATATCAGCTGCTAACACCGTTTGGAACACTTTAAAGAATTCCATCGGGATCTGGTCTGGGCCCACTGCCTTCCCTGAGGGTAGGCTACCAAGAGCCATAAGAAATTCTTCCAGTTGGAATGTGGCATCTAACTCCTCCATGTCATCCGTCTCAATTTCAGGAGGGAGGACACCCCTCAGATATCCCTCTATCTCTTCCACACCCCCTTCATTATCAGAGGAATAAAGATCTACAAAAAACTGTCTAAAAACTTCCCTCACCTGACCAGCCTCTGTAAAAGAGTTGCCCTGTGCATCAACAATCTGCTTGACATCAGAATTTGCTGCCCTCTGTCTACTCCGCGGCGCTAAAATATGGCCCACCCTCTCACTGAACTCACATGCCTTCTCCCTTTGAGTCAGATACTTCTCCACTACATTTTTGGCCATCCCTTTAAGGGCTTCCGCTCTAGTTATGGTAATCCTAAGCAATAGCTGGTCGAGCGGGGAATTCTGCGTTATAGCTACTGCTAAGTCTGCTTCAAGTTTTAGAAGATTTTGTCGAATTTCTTCTGACCTTAATTTCTCCTTCTTTTGATTAAATAACACAAAACTCAGTGTCTCCCCCTAACCCCCGCTTTAGATGAATCCCAAACAACCCCCGGTGGTGCTGTCCCTCTATTTATATCCCAAAAATACTTTATCCATATGCTCATATAGTCCCGGTATGCCTGGTCTTGTAGTAGTGCTCGTTCAAAAGTCCAAGAAACATCTCTCTTTTGATTCTGACCCAGCTTAAGTGTCACTACCAATGGACTGTGGTCTGAGACTAGTCGTGGATGTCTTTCAATTTTTGAGCCAGTGATCAAATTATTTGAGATTAAAAAGTAGTCCAATCGAACCAATACCTTGTGTGGAGCTGAACATTTTTTTACTACCGTCTAAGTGTGGATGCCACTTCATCCAGGGATCTTCCAGGGAGTTATGAAACACCATGTCTGAGAGTGCTCTATACACCTTTTTTTCCTCCCTATATAGTGTCCCCCAGGCTGAACAAATGAGCTACTAAGGTCGTGCAAATTGAGATCTCCGCAGCAGACAATTGGTTCGGGCCACTGAGCTAACTCGACACCAGGTACTGAAAAACATCTGGGTCATCCTCTGTTGACCCATAAATCGTAACCAGCGTGAAAGTATCTCCCTTAAAAACCAGTTCCAATATAGCCCACCTCCCCCACTGATCCTCCTTTTTCCTTTGCACTATTGCAGCTCCACTCCTCCCTAAAACTGCCACCCCTCTGGTCTTAGTCCCTTGCTTGGAGTTCGCTAGTAACGAGAAACCCAAGTGTTCCAAGAGATGACCTTTAACACCCTCTATGTAGGTCTCCTGCAAACATACTAAATCCAGGCGCAATGTTTTGAGGAAAGCAGCTACTCTAACTCTTTTGTTTACTTCATTGAGCCCACATACATTTATCGAGGCAATTCTACACGCCATACAGATACACCCCTTGTCCTTTCAGTGAGACTACTAAATGTTTAAGAAAATTCTGCGTCTGCTGATTCCATACAATCCTCCTCATGTACTGTATACATTCTAGTTCTAATGCATTGCTATTCTCATATTGTGTACATTCTAATACATTTTTTCCACAAGTGTGATATGCCAAAAAAGAAACAAAACTACGTGCCCCTTTTTCACCCCCCTTCCTCCCTACCCCGCCCCCCTCCCCCTGCTCCCTCCCCCCCTGCACCCTCCCTTCCCCCTTACAGGCAAATAGGTCAATAGACCTATGAGTGCCCGCCTTGAATTGTGCCAATCGCATCCCTCTCCTGCTTCTCCTTTTGATGTGCTGTGCTACCCTTCCTTCTTATACCTGATTTCAGCAAACTTTGTGGAGTACATTATATACAAACACCTAGCCCCTTCCCATTTTAACCGCCTTTCTGTTTCCTCATTTCTTCCAAAAATTGCTTGGCTTTAACCTCTGAAGAGAACATCCAGGCCTTTCCCCTTACAACTACCTTGAGCCTAGCGGGAAAGAGGAGATATGCTTCCAAGCCTAGAGCCTGAAAAGGAGCAATCATCTGTCTAAGCTTCCATCTCCTCTCTATGGTGACATGACAGAAATTGGGCCTGGCGAAGAAAGTAATACCTTCAAAAGACCTTCTGCTATCCGGCCTTGCCTTGCCAATTATCTCCTCTCTCAGTAAAAAGTTCCCTATATTAACCAAGATTGCCCTGGGCAGGTTCCCCTGGCCCTCACCGCCTGTACCTCCCGTGCCTCAGGTTTTCCTCATTGTAAAGGGGAATCTATGTGCCCTCTGTACTTCCCTTTCCCACTGCCACTGGGACTCCGGAAAGGCTCCTTTTAAGAGATTAACAACAAATTGTCTGACATCCTGCCCTTCTGCCCCTTCTGCCACACCCAAAAGTCTAACATTGTTCCGTCTCTGCCTATTTTCAAAATCCTCCATCTTCCAGCTCATGTCTTCTGCCAGTTTCTCTTGCTCTGTCTTGAATGCCTGCCAGTTTCCCACGTCGTCCTCCAATTTGCCTGTGCGCTCTTCTACTTCTGTGACTCTCACCTCTACTTCCTTATACAGTTTATTTATTTTCCTCAGCGAGCCCTGGATCTTTTTTGAGGCCTGTCTTGCTCTCCGACTTTCTGTTCTTGCCTCTGCTTGCATCTCCTTTAGGGTATCAAATAGTACTTCGAAAGAATTTTGCTGGGGTACAGTGTCAGGAGTAGGACCCCTAATATTGCCATTATCGTGATAGACCTGGGATGTAGCTGAATAGTCTAATAGTAATCGTCTATCATGATGGGGGGAGACCCTGAAGTGCGCCTCCTTAGTTTTGAAAGCCTTTTCTTTTGCGTGGATACTTTGCCGGAGGTGCTGGACCCGGAGTCTGTAACCTCCTCATCTACATCCTCTTCCAGGCTCCCTTCAGAAGATATGATTGACTCTGAGTCTTCATTTACTGAAAAGAAGCACTCGCCTTCTATTGAGCCCCCTTCCAGCTTTTCTGTTAAGTGCTTACTCTTGCTGCTCCTCCCCTGCCCACTATTGTCTGCCAGGCTTTCAGTGCTGCCCCAGGTTTTTACTATTAGGGGTTGGGTATTTCTTTTCCCTTCTTTCATCTCAGCCTCCACCAACATCAGAGCCCCCAGCATATCAGCGTTCCCGAGGGGCCTCTCCATGTCTCTCCCCAACATCACTTTTACTGGCGATGGCGCTATACCTGCTGACTCCGCCGCTCGATTCTCTGTGGACTCTTTTGCAGGACTCCCTTGCAGCGGTGTGCGAGCTGCGCCTTCCATCACTGCTGCGGTAGCCTCTGCTCTCGCGCCTGTCATCCCTGCCGCCTCAGCGCTCTGACTTGGTTGCCTGGCAACCAGATTCTCAGCGGCGTCGGCCGCTCCCGCAACGTCCACGCGGACGCTCTTTCCTGATGCCTGCGTCTCCATCAGTTGTGGCCTTTGCTCAACTCTTCAGCGGCCATCTTGCCTCTCAAAAACAAATCCCCGTAATTTTAACAAGATTTTACAATTTTATTTTTTAATATTTCATTTAAGAACAATCAATTTGCCCCCACCACCATCCAGCACTTTCCCTGAGGCAAGCACCTGTCGGAGTAGGAATAGTAAATTTGCACCCACCACCATCCAACACGTTCCCTGAGGCAAGCACCTGTCAGAGTAGGGATAGAAAATTTCCCCCAACCCCACCCAGCACTTTCCCTGAGGTAAGCACAGGTTGGAGTACGAATATTACATTTGCCAAATCACCATCCAGTACTTCCCTGAGGCAAGTACCTGTCGGAGTAGGAATAGTAATTTTGCCCCGACCACCATCAAGCAATTTCCCTGAGGCAAGCACCTGTCGGAGCAGGAATAGTAACTTTGCCCCCACAACCAACCAACACTTTCCCTGAGGCAAGTACCTGTCGGAGTAGGAACAGTAAATTTGCTCCCACCACCATCCAGTACTTTTCATGAGCATGTTCCCTGAGTCAAAGACATGATGGTGAGAAATAGTATTTCTAAAATGTATCACTTATCAGCGCCTGCTAATATATTACTTCTGACATTAATAAAGTTTTTTTTGTTCAGATCATTTTTTACTGTTCACTAACATTTGATTCTGTAAAGGTTTGTTTGTTCTTGGCAGGTATTTGGTGTTGCTGTATGTCCAATTTCTGTTAATATTAAAAGAAATATTTTGATATTCTATTTTTTATTTATGGCTTTTTTTTACTTCGAAAAACATTTTGCGCTTTTATTCACTTACTTTTCAAGGGAAAGATAATTTTAAGAATATCTGCTGTATATTTGGGGCTGCTTTTCAAATTCAGTAAATGCTTGAGAATAAGGTGAAATTATTTGGAAGCCGTTTATTTTCAAACGTACACTTACTTCGGTCTGTAGATGGTAGTGTTCAACTGGTAAATCAGTAAAATTCTCCTGCTACTCCTGCTGTGTGTGCTACTATGGAAGTCCGTTTACCACTGAGAACAAAATGGTGGAAGGCTTCTTTCATAAGTTTTTGGGGGTAAATGTGAATTTTAAAGAAAATATGTTTTTGGAACAGTTTTTTGGCATGATTTATACCATGACTGAATGTATATTTATTTTTTCTTGTGAAAAAATGTTAGTTTAGACGTTTCTCCTCATAATGTCAGCCATTTTGAGTAGATGCTGGCTCTGGGTCTGTAATAAAAATAGTTGAATGATTGTCGTTTCATGTGCTTCCAATTGATTGTATGTCTAATCTTTTTTAGCCTCTGACATAGGTGTGTATTTTTTTTAAATACTGTATTAATATTTTTGCTGTTTTTTCAAACATATTTTTAGATTTTTTTATTAATACTCAGGAATTTTAATAGATAGGTATTATAAAAATACCTGAGTATTAAAATAACACCTGGATTTTAATAATATCCCAAACCCAACCAATGCATTGTAATGGTATGTGTTGTAATAATAGTTTTAATATATTTCAATGAACATGCGTTGTAATTGTATGCGTTGTAAAAAATGCAATGTAATGGTAATTGCGTTGTAAAAACTGCAATGTAAAAGTATGTGTTGCAATGGTATGCATTGTAACATCATATATTCCTATTTGCATGTTGTTTTTGATGATGTTCACGTAAGCTATGGCTCATTATTCATAGGTGTGCAAAATCTGCATTATGCCAACATGTTATTGGAGTCAGGAAACATGACAATTATCATTTCATTTTTTCAGATAACATGTCCCCGAAGGAGCAGATTCTGTTCCTCCTGTGAAAGGAACGTTATTACCACATCAGGCTTGTGGCTAAGGGGTCCAAGGCAATGGCCAAGAGGTACAAGGATGAAAGGCCTGCAGGCAGATGGAAGTCAATCACAGACATTACAATGATTGCTGGTAAGGAACACACAACACTGCCTGCATCGTCAAAACAGCAGAGCCAGACCCAGCAAATCCATGGGTCATCCAGAACACATATGCCCACTCAAAGGAGAAGGTCTGCGATGCAGGCTACGTCAGGAGCTGCTCCACGTGCCGCAGCCACATCCTAAAACATGACTCTTCCCTGCTCACAGAGTGCACAACTAGGGACATCCTCCAGAGCTCATGTACACCTGGAAAGGTATGTCCTCACCAGAAGGGAGAGGAGGTTAATATTCAGTTTGAACGTCAAACTTGCCCTACTTGAACGGGACCAGGATGACATTAAGGGCCACTTCATGGACATTAAGGGGCCCTGGTGCTCACTTATTGATGGACAATGGTTATTTGGTTTCCCACCCTGTCCAGTCCCAGGTTTACCCTTTCCTAATGATCATCCTGTTAACATATTTAGTAGTTAGTTAGTGTTAAGTGTACATTTATTGTAGGGAAAATGTAGTGTTAGGTGTAGGTAGCTTATTCATTTTAGGATTTTATCTTTATAGTGCTTTTGTTTAAGTTTCTGTTTCCTTTTGGGGGGGTTGGTGTGTTTTTTGACTTGTTAATAAAAACAATTTAAAAATACAAAAAAATATATATTTGTTTAGTATGTATGTTTAGTCAGTTGATGTATAGGATAAGGTGTCATTGTGCCGCCAACAATGTGCCATAAGGGGGGTGGTGGATTGATGTTTAAGATATGTTGTTCTGTGTATAGTCTTAGGTAAGCTAGTAATTTCAGTGTAGTTAGATGTTAGTACAAACTAGGTTAGTGTAGTGTAGGATTAGTTAGAATATTTAGTGTGTTTTATTGTAAGTGTTTTGTTACATATAAATTGCCAATGGTTGAGGCTTTGTGCTTCCATTATTTTTTGTTGTGTGGACCAGTACTGTTGAATTAGTAGAGGATCATGACAGATGCATCCACCCCTCAATCAATTTTGATGTCTACAATTGTGATTACAGCATCTTCAAGGGACAGGCTATCAACAAACCTCATTTGAAATTAGTTTTTAACAAACGTATTGATGTTTTGGGGAACAACGTTTATTTTGGAAAAGAGTCTTTGATTGGTCTGACAAATATTTAACCATATGTGGTTATTTAGCTATGGTAAATTTCCACAGGATGCACAGTGGGCATTGCTCCCCACAGCATTGTTTTAATGCTATGGGTATGGTGTCTGGACACTTTTTGAGATCTTTCATTATACCAGTCTCCACAACAGCTTCACTTTCCATGTGGGGCTTCAGAGGATGTATGCTTATCATTATTCACGAGTCCTTCTGACGCCTTTTTACAGGTTTCTGCACAGCCTTGTAGATTTAGAACAACAGTGTGACCAATTTGTCAAATGTTGCACGAGGGATGTATTGATGGGCGTTACAGCTATTCTTGGCACGTCTTGGACCCATTATCAGATTCAGAGCTATGCTTTCTTACACCTTTCCTCCTCTTTCTGCTTCATCTGCTTTAACATGTGACGTGTTAGGTGACCGGACTTTACATGTGTCATGCCACGACACACATCTTTTCACCCATTGTGCACCAGATTGACTATGGGTAATTCTTCAGTGTATGTATTTATAAAGTATTGTTAGTAGACACTTCGGGGCCTATGTAAGATGAATGGCAGAGTGAGCCATTAGCCGTATGGATGAACAACTTACTCCGCCACTTCAGAAACACAATGCTGCACCTAATATACAATATTACGGTGCAACCTTGCGTTTCCCACCTGCGCTGGTGCTACACTTAGTTAACCATAGTGCAAGGGTGTCTGTGTTTAGGGGATGAATGTTTATGTGTAGGAAGATGTCCCTTTCTGCACATTAGCAATCCTAAAATGTATTTTTCTCACTTTTATGTGTGCTGCTTCATGCAGCACATATGTAAGTCACAAAATGGCATTGTTTTTACAGAACATGTATGTACAGGAAGGGACACCTTCCTATACATACATAATCCATGGCAGGTAGCTTTTTCAATGTGTGCTGCACAAGGCAGCACCCATGTGAAAACCAGATAAGTTGAGGTAAGATGCATTTCTCATGTTTTTGCAATGTTTAGGGCAGGTTTTCCATGGTCGAAATGCATGCACTGCCTCCTGTGTATGCTAACCTTGTACATAGGGGGTTGACTTAAAAGGACTGACCACCCCTTTGACTCTAACCATAGCGTGAAAGGGTGCCTTATTAACAAGGCAGCATTAAGGCATGTTAAGTGGCTTAACACTGCCTTGTCTCTAAGGCTATGCCCCTGTCGCCACCACGTCGCAAAAAGGGAGCTTGTGTTGGTGATGGGGGCTTGTACATATGTCCCTTCATGTGTCTGTACACTGAGGTGAGAATTTTTTCAAATCACAATCAACATCATGGGCATGGAGTACATTTATGTTATCGGAGACAGTGTTGGCTAACTGTTCAGGGCATTGTTTATGTCCCACATGTCAGGTACTCACATTGCGTATCATGCACACAGACTAAGCACATTCCCTTTGTCAGATGTTCTTTGATTAATAGTAATGGCTAACCTGAACATGCATTGTTGGCACATTTCAAACATGATTGGTAAAAAGCAACACACATCTTCGTGACTCAATGATGTCATGACATGCACAGTGACTGATGTGGTAGACTGGCCCAGTTATTTGTGCAACAGCAAACCCTTGTGTGAATGCCTTGGGGGGGCATTCAGAGTCCATGGGGGAACATGTGCAGAGACATGTTGAGGAAGAGGGAGAGTTCGGTCAGCAGAGTGATTGCAGTGTCATTGGGAACTGAACAAAATATGGCAATCCATATCGATGTCCAAGGTGAGTGTCACAGAGTGATTCAGGGGAGAGTGGAAGCTGGGGCATGATGCAAGGCACAGATCCAAGCAGAAACAGTCTATTTGACAGAAATGGGTGCTCCCGCTGACTTCGTTTCAAGATTGTTGATTTGGTCACATCTTCCTCCTCCGATGTGTCATGTGCCTCCCGTGTGTGTGATGGAAGATTGGCTGGGGCACTGTGAGGCAGTGACACATCAGGGGGTGAGATGTGTATGTTGAAGGTGCAGCAGCATTCATCTGTGCCAAAAGTTGAGGTTGCACTGCTGTGATGAGAAGCTGCAGGACTTGGAGGACACCAACAATGTCTCTGTGGTATACAGTCATGGCTGCCAAGTGTGACGCTTGCATCCGCTCCATGTTCTCCATGATCAATTTCATGTGACACAACTCCTTGGTGACATCGCTGGAGCTACTTTGGCTGGACAGTTGCTCTTGTCTCTAAGTCAGTACTCTAGTGATGTCAGCCATGGAATGCTGAAGGGCATCGAGCAGACTATAGATTCCTGTGATGGACTCTAGGTGGACCCGAATGTGACTGAGAAACCCATGTACCCCATCTATTTTGGCTGACAGGCTGTCAAACCCCACCCGCATCTCCTACTGGAACTCTACCGCATGACGTTGAAATGTTAGAAGTGGGTCCTTGAGGTCCTGGGAGACAGGTGTGGTAGTAGGTGCTTGCTGCTGGGTGTTTTGTGCAGGGGTAGAGCTACCACAATGCTGCTGAATGTCCCAAATTCTGGAGAAGGGCTACCAATAGAGTTGAGCAGCTCTTGGAGGGTGTCCTGGTCAATGGTTGAGATGTCTTCATCTTCATCATTGAAGAGTGAGTCAGCCAGCTGTACAGGAGGTGATGTGTCATCATCTGCAATGTAAATGTGAGATGCTGTTGTATGTGTGTCTCAAGTATGATCATGCATTGGATCAGTTTACAAGCAGGCTGCATGACAGTGTCCCTTCAAAATGTTTAGGAGGAGATACAGATTACATGCAGGAAAGTGAATCATTGTACAACATCCCTAATGTGACATTATAGTTGTAAGTTCTTTTCTTACAGTTTACAAATATGCCAAATGTGAGTGGCCAATTTCTACACACATGCAGCACTAGTTGTGGCCTTTGTTCAGTAATGACAGTGGTGCAGGTTGTACCACATTGTTGTCAATGCAGATTAGCTCAGATTTTTGTGTTTGTACACTGCATTGGGGTAGAGTCACCCCTACTCAGTATACTTTTTAAAGATTGTTCAGTTTTGGAGATGTGGATTGCATGCTGCCACACATTGCTGTTGTCAATGCAACATGATTATTATTGTGGCATGAGTTGGTCTATTACACTGTTGGGTTGATGTGATGTGCCGCATGATGTGGGCAGTGAGGTATGCTTGATTTGCCACGATACAAACTGTGTAGATACATGTTAATGTTGTAAAGTCAAAGTGAGTAATTACATTCTCATCGATGCATGTTGATCTACAGGTATGGTACAGCTTCTGTTTTACTGCCCCTTATCACTTTCACCCAGTGACCCTTGCACTTATATGCATTTACAATGGTGAGATGTTGCAAGCTTGAGGTAATAAGGGTCTTGGTCACAGTTGGGACACTTGTGCATTGTTGGACTGCAGATGTCTTTCTTCCCTCAGGGGTTGTATGGATACGAGGAAGTGACGGAGTGAGACCCGCTTCTTAAATGATAAACTCCACACTCATCCACTTCAGTGACAGGGGCCTGCATCACGTTTACATGTTTATGGTGCAGGCATGCACTTCATCATGTACTGGCACTTGACTTGGCAGTGTGGCACACAGACAGGCAGCTTTGCGGGATAGTGAAAATATGCATGAGTTTAGGGCGAGAATGTTTATGTGTGAGGGGGGACCCCTTCAGGCACATTAGCAATGATTGACTAATTGCTGTCTCGATGTGTGCTGCACAATGCAATACACATATAAACCAAAATAGCTTTGACAATTGGGATTTTTATTGGGGGTCATGGTTTTCCTTGCATACATTGCTTACTGCCCTCCCGTTGGCTTAACCGTTGTGAGTAAATGGCAGCATCACTTTCTATGGGTGTTGCAGGGTGAACAGACAGAATCAGCACCCTTCACCCTCAATGTTCACACCACGTGCAGTGTGTAAGTGGGCCTATATTACATGGCTGTGGATTTCCACTGGCTTCTTAGTGGTGTTTAGCCCCTATCACCACCCCAACATTACATCAGGTGTGATAGGCAGGGTGATGTGTGCTTGGGAATATGCCCCTCAGATGGTCACATGGATGATACATGCTGTTCTGTTCATGATATTGGATGTGTTTGTTTGTGTAAGGATGTTTACAGACATGACTGCGTATTTGTTTACTGCCACTGCTGACTTTCCCCAAATACTTGTTTCCATGCATGTCAATCTGTAATGGGCATCTCACACCAGGACTGTGATTACTGTAGAATCTGTAAGGCACATGTGTACACTTTAGAGTAAATGAGTGCAGTTTGACAAAAGGGGTGATTGGTACATGTAGCAAGTTGCCATGCATTGGTGCTAAATTGTTATTCTTGCTTGGTGTCATACTTCACTTGTCATACTTCTTTACAGGGACATTATTTATTTATTTACTTATTTATTAAGGAGTTTTATATAGCGCTGGCCAGACCCGAGGGTATCAGAGCGCTTTACAACAGCTTCAAAGCAAGGAATCACACAAAAATGCATAGGTGTACATATTGGTTCATAAAGCCTGGCGTGCTGAGCAACATTGAGGTAAGGAAGTCCAGAGATAACCTCGATGAGTGCACAATTTCTTGGGCTGAACCTCATTCAGGGAGGGGGGATGAGGAAGGGATCAGAGAGAGGGGAAGAGGAAGGTCTTGGAGAAACATTGTCAGGGGGTTGCAGAGTGTAGGCTTGTGCGTTTCAGTGGCGTTTCTCGGCTCGGGAAGGCACGGTTGAGGAAGAGGTCTTTTAGGAGTCTTTTGAATTTTACAAAGGAAGGGATAGTCCTGTTATCAGCTGGATGGAGTTCCAGATTTTGGGCGCGTTTCCAGCAAATGATTGTGCAGCGATTTTTTGTTTACGTGTTATAATAGGGATGAGTAGTAGGTTGTTGGAGCTCCTGAGGTTTCTTGTCTGCCCGGCTTTCTTGAGTTTGGAGGCCAGGGATTCAGGTTTCCCAGTGTGCAAGGCTTTGTGCGTGAGGCAAGCAGATCTAAATCTGGCACACATTTAGACTGGGAGCCATTTTAGTTCTCTGAGTGCGTGTGATATGTGATCGAATTTCCTAACTCCGGTGACCATTCTGGCAGAAGGATGGAGTGTTGTTTTGAGGGGGCTAGGTGGGATTTTGCTGTGCCGGTGAGGACAGCATTCCCATAGTTGAGTCTAGATAGCACCAGTGATTGGGTGGCTTGCCGGAGGTCCTTGGGTGGAATGAAGAGTTTTATTTTGTTGAGTAGCTTTAGATTGAGGAAGGTACTGTTTGCGGAGATCTTAATTTATTTGGCCAATTTTGGGTCTAGGGTGATCAGTCCTGGGTCCATTCTTAGAAGCCGTAAACTCCGTGGACAGAGTCAAATATGTGGCTGGGAATGTGGCGGGATTCAATCACAGATGCAACATCGGCAGGCCATCTTGAAGTCAGGCAGTCAGGTGCTGCAGGGCTCTGCAGTAGATCACGATCGGCCCCTAAGTGATTTCTGACTGCCATCAATGATGAGCTTATTCATACCTTCGTCCTTTACCTCCGGGTACAGAGTCGAATGTGTAGCTCAGAGTATGACAGGAATCGTTCACATGAACGACATCGGGCGGCCATCTTTGAGTCAGGCAGTCAGGCGCTGCGGGGCTCAGCAGTAGTTCACGATCAGCTTGTAGTGATCTCTGACTGCCATCAATTATGAGCTTATTGACTGCTCCGTCTGGGTCTGGGTCTGGGAGTGTTAGGACTCCTGCTGGTCAAATGTGGGGTGGCCTTGATCGAGTGAGGTCCGCTGCCCTCCGATCACCCCTGAGGTGTCCGTTGCAGTCTGGAGGTGTCAGGGCATGGAACGTTGCAGCTTTGTTTCCTGTGGAGGCGGAAGCTCGATTCAGGCTTGCCCGACCTGGGTTACAATCCGGTGAGTTCTCGATGGGGGGCATCCTGGGATCTCACTGCATTGGTGGTCTCAGTACCCCGTGCCTGGTAGCTCGATCTCAGTGCTCCCTTCCGGCGACCAGCTTGCCATCGGCCTGTGATCATAGCAAATTGCAAGACATGCAGATCATTTTTGGGGGTCACATTCCTGATATGCATAGTTCATGCACTATACTGTTGTAGGCATATTCCGTCTGCTCATAGTATGATATCACATTATGCATCAAGTATGTTAAATTTGTGCATTGTGGGATATGCACCATTTAGACAGAAGGCTGCATAATCACTAACAGGGTGATTATGATGGCGGGTGGATCGCCACCGCCTAGCTGGTGGGAAGGATCCGCCTGCCATCACAACCACATTTCTCCCCTGCCATATTACCATGGCGGGGGTATCGCGGCGGACGGAAAGTCCGTCGGGCACTTTTCTGCCAGTCTGCAGTCATCACGATTGCCGGCTGGGCGGAACTCGGGCATAATATGGTTGTGGTGCCTGGAAGGCACCGCCATCCATATTATAATGCCTGGCGGTTCAGGCCTTTCCATGGCGGTGATGCTGCCATGGAAGGGATTGGGAACAAAAGGGGTTAGGTCCTTTATGTGGTGAGGGCTAGACCTAATAACATTAGTAAACAACACAAAATGCCCAAACCACAGTTACTCAATACAATTTTTTGATATAGGGTAAGAAACACTTTATTATCGCTTCCCTGGACACCATTATTTTGTGTCAATCATTTTGTATTTTCTATAATTTGAAAAAATTGCTGACAGAAAAAAGACATTGATTGCAAAAATTTACAAATATTTACAAGGCTGGACTAATGTTAGCAAACATTAAGGGCAAAGACCATTTACACATTTAGAAATTATTAGAACACACAATAGAAAATATTCTCACATCAGACATTATTGTAAAAATAATAATACAAACATATCAATTTACGAACAACAAAAAGCTAACAAACACTGAATGAGAGAAACTAGGGGTTGGGAAGATAAATGATTAAATATCTTGTATATTTTAGTGCTGGACCAGCCGGTCCTAGCTTTAGTGCAACAGTAATACTTTATATCTCCCAACCAATACTGCCGACGCGTTTCTAGACCAGACTGGAGTCACTGGTCTGTCATCAGGGCTGTATGTATCTTGTATCAAGGCTGCTCAGTGTTGAATTTCAGATCCGGTCTTTTGGGGGTCCGTTTAAATGAAATAACGTGGCCAGGCAGAGAAGCCTTTTACTTTCAGTAGTGCCGAGTGCTGGCAAGGTCCATTAAAAGCGGCGTGACCATCAGTTTGGGTTCTTGATTTAATCTCTCATTTGCGCATAAATTGAATTGTTGATTTCAGCATTCTGTGGCTGGAGCTGCTGCTCTATACTGTGGGATTCGAATTTCTCTCAGTCAGTGAGAAGACCCGATCTGAAATTCAACACTGAGCAGCCTTGATACAAGATACATACAGCCCTGATGACAGACCAGTGACTCCAGTCTGGTCTAGAAACGTGTCGGCAGTATTGGTTGGGAGATATAAAGTATTACTGTTGCACTAAAGCTAGGTCCAGCACTAAAATATACAAGATATTTAATCATTTATCTTCCCAACCCCTAGTTTCTCTCATTCAGTGTTTGTTAGATTTTTGTTGTTCGTAAATTGATATGTTTGTATTATTATTTTTTCAATAATGTCAATAATGTCTGATGTGAGAATATTTTCTATTGTGTGTTCTAATACTTTCTAAATGTGTAAATAGTCTTTGCCCTTAATGTTTGCTAACATTAGTCCAGCCTTGTAAATATTTGTAAATATTTGCAATCAATGTCTTTTTTCTGTCAGCAATTTTTTCAAATTATAGAAAATACAAAATGATTGACACAAAATAATGGTGTCAAGGGAAGCGATAATAAAGTGTTTCTTACCCTATATCAAAAAATTGTATTGAGTAACTGTGGTTTGGGCATTTTGTGTTGTTTGCCATGGAAGGGATGGCAGGAATTGCTTTGAGGGCCCTTTGCAGGCCCCCAAGGGGGTAGGTGGGTAGGGGGGCTGCACTTGGGGGATACCTATGTATCCCCCTACATTGCCATGCTCAAGGTGGAAGGGAGCACGTGGTGCCTGTCACGTTGTGCATGGCAATGCGCAACATGCCTCTTTGGCAGTGCTGCGTGTGCTGCTTACAGCAGCGCCCGCCGCAATGTTAAAGATGCGGGATGCGACCGCCCCATTGCTTGTTCATGTTCCCCTTATTTTGTAGTCTAATGTAAATATTTATTTTGCTATATTTTGGAGAACTTTTCTGTGCAGATTTCTAAGTCTGTGAAACCATCAATATGTGTCTTGCAATATATTCATTGACTAGGGAGGCATGTGCCTATACCCCCAGGGACAATAGTATCTGGGATAAGATCTGCAGTCAGTGTGAGTGTGCAATGAGGTATAGTTATTTGGGTACGAGTGACATTGGTCCCATCCACCCCATTCCCCCAGACCCTGGTTGTTACTTACCCTGTTGCTGATATAGCTGGTCATGTTCAGCACTATCCTGTCCCTGGACTTCAACCACCGACTCCTCGCAGACGACTGCAGACACCTGTTTCTCCAAGGCATCCAGTTCTTCCTGTGGCGCTGGACTCCCACCTCCAGTCTGCAATTCTGCCTGGCGATTGTTGCACAGTTTCTGCTTGGTCTTGCACTTAGCATCATGCCAGCGCTTCTTGCAGTCGGTCACAGTCCTCTTGACCTCTGCAACAGCATTCACCTCGGCTACAATGGACTGCCATATTGCATTTTAGGTCCCCAATGACACAGTGGAGCTAACAAAGAGCTGGTGTTTTACTTGTCATCTCCGCAATCAGGATAAAATTTTCTGCCGGCTGGAGAAGCGTGGCGTGGCTCAGTGGTTAGAGGCGGCAGACCCGGAAGCTGAGATCGGCCGTGGACCAGGGTTCGTTTCCCCGGCTCGGCGGGACTCGGGCTCAAAAATTCCACGGACTCGACAATTCTTGCTCCGGTGCCTACTCGACTCACAGGGTCACACTCTGCGACTCTGGGCAATAGCTTGCTTAATCTCCACTACGGCCCCTCGCGGCGGGATGCCTGGCTTTCACCTTGTGGATACCCTGCCGGGGTATCTCACAGGGGAATACCAGGACGGGTTCCCTAAGCAAGCGCCTTGATGCCTTCGGGTGATACGTGCGCTATATAAGTCGCAATACATTACATTTACATTTACAACCTGGTTTTCCTCTTCCCCTGGGTCTCTGGCTGGTCCTTCTGGCTCTTTCTGGGGTTAGGGGTGTTGTTCTCTCCTGCATTACTTTGTTCAGCTTCTTCCATGGTTCATCTGGTATTATTTTTTTTCTGGTGTTTTGGGTACTTTGTGTTTGGGTACTTCACAGGCATTTTGTAGTTGATTTCATGCAAAATGTGGAAAAAGTGCCACTTTTTTCATGTTTGTGGCAAGAGTAACGCTGAGGTTCACGTCGATAAATCCCACAGCGATGAAAAGCTATCAGCATGTAGTGACATATTGTAAATATGTCCATACCATGGCAATAGTTTTCAGCAGTACAGGGCTGTAAGAAAAGTGCCACTTCTTTATGCTAACGTTAGTTAGCAGCAATTCTTGTTCATATATACCCCTGAGCATTTTAGCAAATCTACACACAACTTCCCAATGCTGAAAGTTGTGACCACTTCTGCGTTTTATTTCTGCACATAACGTGGGTCCATGCTATTTATCTGAAACGCTTTTGTGTTGTCAGAAAATGTGCCTGACATCTGTTGGTATCTAACGGATTAACTAACCATTCCCTTTGATTAGAACATGACGAATTGTTTGTCTTATTTCCAAGCATGTTGTCAAACGTGCCGTCTGTGTAGTTTGTGAATTGTTGCTAATTACCAAATGGTGCAAATGTCGAAATGTTTGGTTTATAAAGGTCCTTTATCTTCAGCAAGACAGGACTTCTGCTGCTTAGTTTTATTTTATTTATCACAGCAGTGCGGTGGCGGTCCCTCTGCCATCTCAATGCCTATTTCCCCCGCCATATTAGGATGGCGGGGGGAATCGTTCCATAAGCGTGGCGGGCGCAGAGACCAACCACCACGCTTCCGCCACAGACAATCTTTACGATTGCCTTGCAAAGCGAATAAGACCGAGGATATGGTGGCGTGCCTAGCAGGCACCGCCCACCCGATTGCAATGCTGGTGTAGCCAGCCTTTCCATGGCGGTGGAACTGCCATGGAAAGGCTGGCGGAGGCTGGATTTAGGGCCCCGTTGCGGGTCCCCTCTGTGTTAGGAAAGCCTTTTGTGCACTTGGGCGGGTGCTGCAGCCAGCATCACCTGCCACAGTCTTAAATTGCTGGATGAAACCACCACGGTGGCGGTCGCAATGTAATTAGGGGTACAGGCCTGCCACCTTACAGGTGGGCGGTCCTGATCCCACTACGATGGCTGTTGGACTCAAGTCCGCCAGCCATTGTAATCAACCGCAATGTCATGGAATGGTAAAGCATAATATTTCAATTTTATTTACTTATGAACAGTTTCATTTTTATGGTTTATTCATTTTTTTGTACCGAAAAGAAAAGATTTGTATACATTTTTAAAATCATTTTATATACTTTTCTTATTTTGAAAAATTAAATATATATTGACATTAACAAGCTCATATTTTATTATTTAGTATATTGAATATTTTAAAAAAAATATTAAATATTTTAATTATTTTACAATATTTTCAACAGAAATATTTTGTACAACATATATATTTTTTATCACATTTTTATATTTTTTGTACATTTACATTGCATGAAATAAACATATATTTTAAAAAACATTAATTATTATATTTTATCTTTTTTTAATAATATAACAGTTGATGTATATTTTATATTTTTTTACATGTATTTTAAACATTGGGAAAAAAATTCAATACCTAAAGTTGTACATAATAATGTAAAGATTTCTTTTCTATATTTTCCATTGTTTTCTATGGAGAGCTAAGTGGTCATTAGCATGGCGGGTGGATCGCCACTGCCCGACCGGGAGTGGCGAACCGCCCGCCAGAACACCCTGCCGGACGGCCTCTTACCTCCTCCACATTAGCATGGCAGGGGTACCGCGGCAGACGGAAAGAACATCCGCCGCTTTTCTGCCGTTAGGCAATCGTCCTGATTGCCTACCGGGCGGAAAAGGCCCATAATATGGTGGCAGTGCCTGGCAGGCACTGCCATTCATATTATGATGTGGCATTTTCAATGCCTTTCCTTGGCAGAGACTCTGCCATGGAAAGGCATGCAGAGTTTTCTTTGGGGGCCTATTGCAGGCCCCCAGTGAGGGTGGGAGAGTGTGGGGCTGCACCAACATTTGGCATGCACAAGGTGGCAGGCACCGCACGGTGCATGCCAATGCACAACATGCATATATTGCATTGTGGCGGGTGCTGCTTACAGCACCACCCGCCACAATGTAATATATGCGGGATGCCACCACCACCATGGCAGTGGCATCCTAATTGCCAGTGCAGGACCGCCGCACCACTGGTGGCTGGTCCCAGCACCGCTAGGGTGGCGGGCGGACTGAAGTCCGCCTGCCATTCTGATGGTCCCCCAAGTCTTTTTTTCATTTCAATTATGCAGCCATTTTTTTTCTTTACTTTTCTTTCTATCGGTTTCATTTTTAGGTCATTTTGGAAGATGGAACCTCGCGTTTGGGAGCTGTTTTCGTCCGTTCAGTAAGTTTCATTTTATGTACTTTTAATGGTAGGGGTAAGGCAATGGTAGTGTAAATAGATTTGTTAGGGCGTTACTTGGTTTTTGGTGTAGTTAGGTGTTGTTTTAGTAGTTTATTATTTTATGTGTTCGACGTAGTGTTGGATTTAATTAGAACGTTATGCAGTATTAGTTATGTGTTTATTAAATGTAATATTGTGTTTTTAATGTTGATAATAATGCTTTGTGCGTTTTTATTTGTGTTGTGGGCGAGTGTTGTTTTCTTTTTTATGTACAGGTTTTGGCTTTGGTGAACGGATGGTTTTAGTGACGCGTTTTTTTTAATTAAAGGAAAATGTCATTTCTTGTTTGATAACAAGGTATTTTACATTTCTTTTTTTCCCAGGTTGTTTGCTTCATAACTATTTTGGGGTTTTTGAGGGTTTTGTTATTACGAGGATCGCAGTATTAGATTTGTTTTGTACAGTTGCATTTTTGCATTTTTTGGGGGGCTTTGTTATCTAATTGATTCATATTTAATTGGTTTGCTGTGGATTTTATCGTTTTCGAGGATATACTACTGCTACATAACTGTGAGTATTTTTATTTTTACTATGGGTGGGAAATGTATCTATTTTTCAATTTTTTTGTTTGTTTAAAATTTATATTATGTCGTATAATTTTGTTCTACGTTACCAATGTTATGACATAATTATAATTATTAAATCAAATGTAAAAAATGATGATGTTTATATGTTTAATAGTTGGAAAATGTAAATGATATTTCGGGGTCCTTTAGGATGTCGGGTGGCGGCACCACCGCGGTGCTTGCGGTGTGACAAAAATGCATTTTTCCGCCCGCGAGCAGCAGTACTCACGTCTGCTATATTGGTATGGCCAAACATAGCCCATTTCCCGTCTCCGCAGTGCGACATGCACCGCCATCAAAGTGCGCCCGCCACCGCAGCGGCAGGAGCCAATGGAGACTCACCACCGTGCGGAATGACGACCACCCCGCTCCACAAATTAGGATGCCCCAAACAAGCAGACGCATCGCAGGGGAGAAACAGCCCAACCAGACGGCGGAATCACGACAGCGGAACGCGAAATCAGAGTCCCGGTCCACACCACCCGGTCACAACCTCCATGAATCCAGCTCTACAAGTTTTTCCCGGTGCTGTACCTGCTACATCACCAGCAACTCAAGGACCGCCGCGCACGCCGCCGCAGGTATGAAATAACACAAACACAACACATGAGCTGACACAAGGTCCAAATCCACTTCAGACACCCTGGTGGGGACAGGAACACATCCACAAGGGCACCCACACATAACCCACCTGCCACCAAGTCACCCCTCTGCATCCTGGACACACATCTTCCGTGATCATGTGGCAATGTCCTGGTCATGTCACTGCAGCGGTGAACACAAGGGAATACATGCGCACAGTGCAGAAGGCAGGGACAGTGCCAGGCAAGGGCAGGGCACAAAGACCACAGGGCCATACCTCCCACCACACATTAGCACACCCCATGAAGGCACATGCCATGTGCCCCTCCTGTGCACCCCCATGCACAACAACAAGCCAGGTCAATCCACACCCTGCACCACACAACAAACAACCAGGGAGACAGCCACTGCAGGAGTGGCTGCACAGGAACACACAAATGGAAGGCCATGGAGACACACAACAAGCATGTGTACATGACATACAAGAACAACACCCTCAGATACTCAAAGCACACATGGCCGGTACAGTCAGTGAAGTCAAACCACAGACATCACAGTGCAACAACACAGGGAGTCAGCAAGGCAAACCATGTATAGGCACAAGGATGAAAGGAAGGTCCTGAAGTCAAACTGTGAACAGCCACACGTGTATACAACTACTCCACAGGAGTACACCAGCAGCACAACACTCAGGGCCCATTGACACACTCCATGACTGCCAAACACCAGTAGGAATGTACACACATACCCTCCTCACACCAGCAGCACACAACATCAGTATCTAACACACTGAAGGCTGACAATACTTGCCATGCTATACACACATAAACAATCACACACCCTGGGGGTAGGCATGAACAGCACACGCACATAGGGATGCAAGAACAAATGTCAGCACAAAAACAACAGACAAATACATAACCCAACAGAAACACACACAGAACCACAACAAGAACAGACATGCCCAGTGCAGCTAAACTGTGAAAAGGCAATGGGAGCACAGACACAACAGGAGTGCAAAACCTCATCACTACGGAACAATGCACAGACAACATTCCACAACACACACAAGAAGTGCACCATCATAGAACAACACAGCCACATCAAACAAACAACAGATGCACAGGCAAAATAATCACATAGAAAACACAGCAGGGCATCAGGGGATGCACACCCAGCAATGACAAGGCAACATACACACACAGCACTGCATGCACAACAAGCAGTGTGTGCACACCAAGCATACCAGCCACACAAAGACATGAGTGACAGAACATCAACCCACACAACACCAATCAACACAGCACAAAGACAACAGCACACCTAGGAAGTGAAGCTATACCACAGCTAACACACACACATCCAACGCAACACCAACAGATGCACAAATCTGGTACACTAAGGTGGAAACAACTTGATCAGAGGACTGGGCAGCACACACAGTTGAACTGCATATGAGCAACCATGACTGCCAAACAGCACAAGAACATCACATACAACCCATTGGGAAAATGCCCTGAGTGACACATTGATCCTGGCCAAAGAACTGCACCACACAGCACAGTGTCACAAATGAAGTGATGAGGAGGCACACACACATGTAAACCAATGGGACAGCTGACATCAAAGTGAAGTGTGCTGCATGTCAGTATGGGATATGGTAGGAGTGTACCATACACAAATAGAGGGAGTGCAGACCCACAATGAGTAGGCATATGAAGCACACATAGGGGATGGTATGACACCACACACAACATGCCACACTGGAGTCAAGAAGGTACCATGTGACAGCAAGGCATGAAAAAACACAACCACAATGGCAGTGTGGAGCAGCAGGTCTGCACAGTCACCACAAACTGTAACAAGACACATGGATGCTCAACAAAACACAACACTGACTTGCCAGTCACCAACTCTGCATACTCACAAGTGACAAAAATAACAAGTAGGAGTCAGACAGACCTGCAAGGACGCACCAACACACTGCACAGTGCACAACATACAACTCACATATGTGCATACACCACATCCACAGGACTGAACAATAAAAAAAACAGGCATGCAAACCTGGGTGACACGTGTGTAGTTGACAATGCAGGGGCATGCACACATCAACACTCCCGTCAAACTCTCCCCCTGTACACTGCACACTTCCTGACCATCCAAGAGCACACATGGAAAGTAAGCCATGGGGCTAGGATGATTGGCCATCACAAGATGACTACACACATATGCCACTGGGCACACATAAAGGAAGAATACACATACATGATTATCCTGACCAGCCTGCCTGCAATACAGTGGATAGAATCTCACTCTGTGCTAGCAGTGCCCCCCAACTTGATATGTGTACAACATAGCCAACATAAACAAATTAAGAAAATGACAACTGCTATCCATTAAAAAGTTACATAATTGCCCCTATAAGTATCTGGGTCAGGAAGCACTGAAGTCTGTGTCACCCCTGTAAAAAATAGAGTAAGTGAGCCAAAAGATAGAATATGTTGAAGTGCCACACAGACCATGTGGCACAGTAATAATAAAAATAATTCTGAGCTTTTAAAGCGCCTGGTTACACTTGCCAGTGTGTCCCCGCGCTGAAATGGACTGAGTAACACCCCAAACAGAACCATGAGCCGTCAGCAATTAGGACTTTGGGAACAAGTATGTTTTAAGTTCTCTCCGGAACACCGCCTCCGAGGTCTCCACATGGAGCCTGAGCGGAAGATTGTTCCAGCTGCGGGCAGCCAAAGAGCGGAAGGATCTTCCCCCCATGCGTGCCCTGTTAATCTTGGAGACATGCAACAATCCCGCACCTTGAGACCGCAGGAGCCGAGTGTGCTTGTACGGCTTGATTAGGCTGCGCAAAAATCTGGGGCCCTTCCCCTGAATAATCCTATGACTAACACAAAGAATTTTAAACTGAATACGTTTCCTTATAAGCAGCCAATGCAGTGCCTCTAAGGCCTTTCTAGAGGGACCTCTTCTGGGCAGCAGCAGCACCAGACGCGCAGCTGCATTCTGTATATGCTGCAGTCTTTGAAGGCACTTCACATTCGCTCCTAGATAGAGGGCATTCCCATAGTCCAGCCTGGAGGTGACCAGGGCATGGACCCGGGCCCTTCTGGCTGACAATGGGAGCAGATCAAGTGTCTTTCTCAGACTGCGGAGTATACCAAAGCATGTCCCTGCAACGCGCCGAGTGTAGTAGTCCAAGGAGATTTTAGAATCAATCCAGATACCGAGATTCTTAACATGCTCTTTCGGTGTAGGTAAAGGGCCCAGGGTGTGGGGCCACCATGCAGAGGTCCAAACAGAGGGGGACTTGCCAACAATTAGCACCTCTGTTTTGTCCCCATTCAATCTGAGACAGTTATCAGACATCCATCCCGCCAGATCTTGAAGGTGAAGTGAAGGGGTTTTGTAGAGCGCCGCTGCTGCTCAAGGGCGTCCAAGCGCTGGTGGTGGAAAAGAAACACAGATTCAGAGGAGGGGGGAGGCAGGGACGCATTAGTTTCTGAATAGAAGGGTTTTAAGTTCTTTGCGGAAGTGTAGAAGGGAGGGAATGGCTCTGAGTGAGAAGGGGAGCGAGTTCCAGAGTTTGGAAGCATTCAGCGAAAAAGACCTGCCTCCTGCTCTGGCTTTTTTGATTCTAGGCACTATGGCGAGGAGTGCGTTTGTGGAGCGCAGGGTTTTTCCAGGGTAATAGGGAGAGAGAAGTAAGTGGTTGATTTCCGGGTTTGCTCTGTAAAATGCTTGATGTGATATGCAGAGTGCCTTGAATTTTATTCTCTCTCTGACTGGGAGCCAGTGAAGGGATCTGATCCCTGCCTTGACTGACTCTCTGCGAGGGATCTGTAGAAGGGTGCGGGCGGCACAGTTCTGTGTTCTTTGCAGTTTTTCCAACACATACTCTGGGGCTCCTAAATATAAGGCATTGTTGAAGTCCAGCCTGGATTGTACCAGACCCTGGATGACCACCTGTCTAGCTTCGAGAGGTAGTAGTGGCAGAATTTTCCTCAACATTCGAATGATCCCGAAGCAGGTTGCAGCTGTTTTGGTTGCTTGGGTGTTTAGTGTAAGTTTGTTATCTAGCCATACTCCTAGGCTCTTTATGTTTTCCTTAGGAGTTGGCATAGGTCCCAAGTTAGAAGGCCACAACTGGTGGTAGGTGGTGGGAGGAGAGGGGCCGAGGATCATAATCTCGGTTTTATCACCGTTGAGTTTTAAGGATGACGCTGTCATCCATCTTTTGATCTCCTCCATGCATGCTGCCAGATTGGGTTGAGAGGGCAGCATGCTGCCTTTATGGGTTAAGGAGACCACCAGCTGGGTGTCGTCCGCATACGATATGATTTTGATTCTGTATTTTTGGACGACACCCGCCAGTGGCCTCATATATACGTTAAACAGCGTGGGGCTTAATGAGGAGCCCTGGGGCACACCACAGTCTAAGGGATGGTTTTTGGAGTAAGAGTCGCCATCGAAGACCTGGAAGGTTCTGTTGCAAAGGAACGAGCGTAGCCATTCTAGGGCCATTCCTGATATACCGACATCGGATAGCCGAGCTAGTAGAGTTTTGTGGCATACCGTATCGAATGCCGCACTTAGATCGAGGAGGACCACTGCCACTGTCCCTCCTCGATCCAAGATCTTTCTAGCTTCTTCTGTGACGGCTAATAATGCCGTCTCAGTGCCGTGTCTGGGGCGGAACCCTGTTTGGGAGGCGTCCAGCAGGAGGTTCTCCTCAAGGTAGTTGGTAAGAAGGAGGTTGACATGCTTCTCCAAGATTTTACTTGCCCACGGTAACAGGGAGATTGGGCGGTAGATGTTGGGGTCTGCTGGATTGAGGTTCGGTTTTTTTAATAGTGCTTTCACCATTGCTTGTTTCCAGGCAGGGGGGACCACCCCTGATGAGATTGAACTGTTAAGTAGATCCAGGAGAGCAGGAAGAATGATTGGGTTGACCATATTCATCATTTTAGGGGGTACAGGGTCGAGCGGGGAACCAGATTTTACCTGGAGTGCAAGAAGTTTGAGTGATTCCAGGTCTAATAACTGGAGGTCGTTTAGGTGAGTTTGCGCAAGGTGTTCTTTCGCGCTTGTGGATTGTGATAGGGCAATTTCGAGGCTTGGGTTTGTAAATGAAGAATATATTTTATTTATTTTTTGGTAAAAAAATTTGGCTAATTCGTTGCAGCAGGAGATGGGATCAGGGGTTATAATTGTAGGTGGAGGAATTTTGGAGAGGGTTTTAACTATCTGAAAGATTTCTTTGGGTTTTGACCTGGCTTCCATGATTTTCTCATTGAAGTAGGTAGATTGAGCAGCTTTTATTTCCGTTTTGTAGGCTCTGATATTTTGTCTATACCTTTCTCTGTCGATTAAGGCGTATCCCAAGCGCCACTTCCTCTCCATTTTCCTGCACTGTCGCTTTAACTCCCTGAGTTTTTCCGAGTACCAGGGAGCGGTTTCTCGGGCTCTTTTTAGTTTAGTATTCCTTGCAGGGAGGATGGGGTCAATAGAGTTTTCTAACCATGTATTAAAGGATGTGCTGTTTTGTTCCGGATTGTTGGAGAGGACGGGTTTGGCGCAGAGAGGAGGCCGGACCATGCCTCTAACGGAAGTTTTGACCAATTTCTCATCTTCCGAGTTATAGGGGGCGGGGGCGGGGTGACGTTTTCTATGGACCAATTAAGAAGTATTAGATGGTGATCCGTCCAGGGTAGGGGGGTAATAGATCCAACTGTTAGGGTAGGACAGTTTGTGAAAACTGGGTCAAGTATGTGACCTTTATCGTGGGTAGGCACCTTTATTAGTTGTCTTAGTTGGATTGCAGCCAAACTAGTCGTGAACTCGTTGGCAATGCAGTCGGTGCTGACATCCACGCTCCCCTCCTCGACCCCCTGGCTGACTGCTCCACTCCTCCTGCTGCCTCTGATATCGCGCTCCAACATCGCCTGCATTGCTGAAGCACCTCGAAGCCTAAATAGCACCTGGTATCGTTTGTTTGGATTTGCGCTGTTTACATTTTGTGCTGCATTGCTCTGCTTATTTGTATCTTAACTGTGGTGGTGTTTTCGCTTCATTTACCCCCCATCCATTTTGTTGTTGGTCACTCGTGGACCATGTCTCCTCCCCGCTCCCTGCCTCGCAGCTGCCCCTCCCACGCTCCGCCCCTTGCAACTCTCCATTTATGACAAGATGTTCCAACGCGCAGCGTCCACGCGCTGCGGCCGCACCGAAGGTGCGCCAAAGGTAAGCCCGTCTACGCCCGTCCGCGCCTGGACCGCGCCCAGCGCCAGACCCCCTGGCCCCCGCAATTCCCAGCTCTCCCACATAATTTACGACACCGCAACCCTCACTGCCCTCAACCCTGGCCGTCCACCAAACTGCCACCAAGCCACACCGGGACACACCCATGGACCCTTCACATGCCACTCCTGCAAGTTTGACTGCACCAAGACCCACACCAAATCCACAAACACCAAACAGACATCCGACACTAACCACCTAAAATGCATCCTGCTCAACACCCGCTCGATCCACAGACACGCCATCGACCTTTGGAATCTACTAAACACCATTTCTCCGGACGTCGCCTTCCTAACAGAAACATGGATGAACGCCTCATCAGCACCCGACATCGCCATAGCCATCCCGGACGGCTACAAGATCATCCGAAAGGACCGCATCAACCAAACAGGAGGAGGCATCGCCATCGTCCATAAGAACACCATCCGCATCACGACCAGTTCCGACGATAACCTCGCAGCCGCCGAACACCTTCACTTCCAGATCCACACCGACCCCAAGACCACACTCAAAGGCACCCTCCTCTACAGGCCACCAGGACCCCGTACACAATTCAGTGAAGACATCACTGACTTCATCACCCCACACGCCCTCCCCTCCGAGGACTACATTCTACTGGGAGACCTCAATTTTCACCTGGAAAAGAGCAATGACAGCAACACCACCACCCTTCTGGACAATCTAGCCAACCTCGGACTCAAACAACTAGTAAACACCCCCACCCACTACGCAGGACACACACTCGACCCTATCTTCACCTCCAGCAAGCACATCTCCTTCAATCACACCACAGCTCTCCATTGGACGGACCACAGCTGCTTTCACTTTAACTACAAAAAGACCACAATCCACAACCACCCTCAACCTACTCTGCGAAGAAACTGGAACAAAATCACCATCGACCAGATCTCCACATTGCTTCTCCAAAACCCCCCTGCCCATTCGTCGAACCCTAACCAAGCAGCCATTAACCTCACACAATGGCTAACCCACAGCGCCGACAACCTAGCACCCCTGAAAAAACGTCAAATCAAGCTAGGCAGCAAAAACGCCCCCTGGTTCAACGATGACCTCAAGAGATCCAAGAAACTCTGTCGCTCCCTTGAGAAAGCCTGGAAAAAAGACCCAAACTCTATCACCAGAGACGCCTTCAAAAACGCCACCCGCAAACACCACTAAATGATCCGGACAGCCAAGAAATCCGCATTCAAAGACCGACTAGACAACAATGCCCACAACAGCAAGGAACTATTCAACATCGTCAAAGAGTTTACCAACCCCACTGCCAACTCCAACGACATCACTCCCTCTCAAATCCTTTGCGACTCCCTAGCTTCATTCTTCCACGACAAAATCGCCGACATCCATAACAGCTTTAACAACCAACCCGGAGTCCAACCCACCCAACCTACCTCCGAGCCTAAAACCCCCTCGAACATCCTTTATGACTGGAACCCAATCTCCACTGAGGACACCATTCGCCTGATGAACTCCATCCACTCAGGATCCCCCACAGATCCATTTCCCCACCACATCTTCAACAAAGCAGACTCCATCATCGCACCCCACCTCCGAGACGTCATCAACTGCTCCCTCAACTCCGCCACCTTCCTGCTGGAAACACGCCGAACTCAGCGCCCTTCTGAAAAAACCCACAGCAGACCCCACCGAACTCAAAAACTACCGCCCTATCTCGCTCCTACCATTCCCGGCCAAAGTCATCGAGAAAGCCATCAACAACCAGCTCGCCGCCTTCCTCGAAACCAACAAATACCTCGACTCCTCACAGTCCGGCTTCCGAGCGAAACACAGCACCGAAACCGTCCTCATCGCAGCAACAGACGACATTCGAAGACTACTGGACAACGGAGACACAGTCGCCCTCATCCTCCTTGACCTCTCAGCAGCCTTCGACACAGTCTGTCACAGCACCCTTATACAATGCCTCAACAACATCGGAATTCAAGGAAAAGCACTGGACTGGTTCACCTCGTTCCTTGCCGGAAGAACTCAGAGAGTTCGCCTCCCACCATTTAAATCAAAAGCCACTGAAGTCATCTGCGGCGTGCCACAAGGATCTGCACTCAGCCTCACCCTCTTCAACGTATACATGAGTCCCCTCGCGACCATCGCACGCCAACACGACCTCAACATCATCTCCTACGCTGATGACACTCAACTTATCCTCTCACTCACCAAAGACCCTAACACCGCCAAAACCAACCTACATGAAGGGATGAAAGAGGTAGCCGAGTGGATGAAGCACAGCCGTCTTAAACTGAACTCAGACAAAACAGAAGTCCTCATTTTAGGTAACTCCCCTTCCGCCTGGGACGACTCTTGGTGGCCAGCGGCCCTAGGAAAAGCACCCATCCCAACGGACCACGCACGGAACCTGGGCGTCATCCTGGACTCCTCACTCTCGATGACCAGACAAGTCAACGCCGTTTCATCTTCCTGCTTCAACATTCTTCGCATGCTCAAAAAAACATTTCGCTGGATCCCCACCGAAACTAGAAAAACGGTCACCCACGCACTGGTTACTAGCCGCCTGGACTACGGAAACACCCTGTACGCCGGTACCACCGCAAAACTTCAGAAAAAACTCCAACGCATCCAAAACGATTCAGCCAGACTCATACTAGACATCCCACGTAAAGACCACATTTCCGGTCACCTGAAAGACCTCCACTGGCTCCCTGTCAATAAGAGGATAACGTTCCGCCTCCTCACCCACGCACACAAAGCACTCTACGAACTTGGACCCGAATGCCTCAACACGCGACAATCCTTCTACACCCCATCCCGCCAGTTACGTTCTTCCAACCAAGCCCTCGCTGCTGTTCCACGCATCAACAAAACCACCATGGGAGGAAGATCCTTCTCCTACTTAGCGGCTAAAACCTGGAACTGCCTTCCCATACACCTCCGCCTTACTCAAAACCACCTAGCCTTCAGAAAGCAGCTTAAAACCTGGATATTCGACAAGTAATTCCCCACCCTTCCTCAAGCGCCTTGAGACCCTCTGGGTATGTTGTGCGCTATATAAATTAATTGACTTGACTTGACTTGACATCAAAATGAATATTGAGGTCGCCCAACAGCGTAAAATTAGAGGAGGACATCGCGATGTCTGCAGCCATCGAAGGTACGGAAGAGGAAAAATTGTTCAGCGGGCCTGGAGGGCTGTAAATTAGCGCACCTGTTAGGCAGTCGTTAGGAGTGAACTTGAGGCTGAAGGACAGGCTTTCGCTGTCGGGGGTAGGGTCATAGGTACAATGGCATTGATAAGTAGATTTATAAATTATGGCGAGGCCTCCTCCTTTCCCGCTTGCGCGGTCCCGTCGTTCAATGCGGTAGTCCGATGGCAAGGTTTGGATAATATCTGGGTCGCAGTCTGGAGTTAGCCAGGTTTCGGTTAGAAGGAGGGCATCAGGGGCTCGTCCTTCTAGAAGGAGTGAGATTTATGTTTTGTGTTTCGGCATAGACCTGCAGTTTAAAAGCATTAGAATGAAGTTTTGCTGAAATTGCTTGGGTTGAGTCATTTTGAGGTTGACATTGCAATGTTGGCAAGAGGTGGGAAGTTTAAGGGGGTGATGTTGGTGGAGACAATTAACCGTTGTGGGGGGGTCTCAGAGTGAGAAGGGTAGCTGAATTGTATTGTGTCCTTTGAGAAGGGTCAAGGGGGGTGGCCCCTGTCCCCGGCCGGACGCGGACGGGCGCAGACGGGCTTGCCTTGGGCGTGCTGACGGCGCTCCCGCTGCGCTCGTCCGCTGCGCTTCCGGTAGATGCACATTATATGGAAGAGGGGAGGGGGCGTGGCCTCGAGGGGGCGTGTCCAGGGTGCACGCCTGCGATGGCGGCAGCTCTGGGCTCTAACAGCGTTGAAATCGGCTGAAAAAATAAGTGCAAGTCGGGCTTTTTCCCCAAGAGAGCTTAAAGGTCTGCAGGATTAAAAAACACAATAAACAAGTGACATTTAATTTTTAAGATAAACGAGCAACTGCAACTCCCAGCTTCCGCCTCAGGAGTGAATCTTTCCAGTCAGGCGCTCGTTCTCAGTGACCTTTTGACTGGGCGGGAGGGGGCGTGGCCTCGAGGGGGCGTGTCCAGGGTGCACACCTGCGATGGCGGCAGCTCTGGGCTCTAACAGCGTTGAAATCGGCTGAAAGAGTAAGTGCAAGTCGGGCTTTTTCGCCAAGAGAGCTTAAAGGTGTGCAGGATTAAAAAACACAATAAACAAGTGACATTTAATTTTTAAGATAGACGAGCAACTGCAACTCCCGGCTTCCGCCTCAGGAGTGAATCTTTCTAGTCAGGCGCTCGTTCTCAGCGACCTTTTGACTGGGCGGGAGGGGGCGTGGCCTCGAGGGGGTGTGTCCAGGGTGCACGCCTGCGATGGCGGCAGCTCTGGGCTCTAACAGCATTGAAATCGGCTGAAAGAGTAAGTGCAAGTCGGGCTTTTTCCCCAAGAGAGCTTAAAGGTGTGCAGGATTAAAAAACACAATAAACAGGTGACATTTAACTTTTAAGATAAACGAGCAACTGCAACTCCCGGCTTCCGCCTCAGGAGTGAATCTTTCCAGTCAGGCGCTCGTTCTCAGCGACCTTTTGACTGGGTGGGAGGGGGCGTGGCCTCGAGGGGGCGTGTCCAGGGTGCACGCCTGCGATGGCGGCAGCTCTGGGCTCTAACAGCGTTGAAATCGGCTGAAAGAGTAAGTGCAAGTCGGGCTTTTTCCCCAAGAGAGCTTAAAGGTGTGCAGGATTAAAAAACACAATAAACAAGTGACATTTAATTTTTAAGATAAACGAGCAACTGCAACTCCCGGCTTCCGCCTCAGGAGTGAATATTTCCACAGTGAAGGCAGGATGCGAATCTGCTGGCTGCGTGCTCAGCCGGCTGTGTCAGGGCCACAACCAGCTGAGTATCATCGGCGTATGTCACCACCTCCACCCCATATTGTTCGGTTATTGAGGCCACAGGCGCCACATACAGATTAAACAGGGTGGGGCTGAGCGTAGTGCCCTGGGGAACCCCTTGCTTTAGGTCAAAAGCCTCTGACCTATGTAAGCCCTGCACAACATAGAGCTACGGTCATGAAGGAAAGACTCTAGCCATGTCCATGCCTTCCCAGTCACTCCACCCCTCCTCAGACACTGCAGCAAGGTGTGATGTGCCACAGTGTCGAACGCGGCACTTAGATTGAGAAGAATCAGTGCCGCTGTCTGACCCTCATCTGCGTATTTCCGCAGAGCCTCTGTAGAGAAGAGGAGGGCCGACTCGGTAGAGTGGCCAGCGCGGAAACCCGCCTGAGAGGGGTGAAGGAGCCCGTGCGCTTCAATGTGCACCGAAAGTTGTTGATTAACCAGTTTTTCGGCTATCTTGGCAAAATAGGGGAGGAGTGAGATAGGCCGCAGATTGCTCATTTCCGTAATACTAATATGTGGATTTTTCTTGAGTGAGAGCACCACAGCCTGTTTCCAAGTTTTCGGCACCCTACCTGCCTCAAAAGACAGTGTTAATAGGTGCCTGACATAGGGTGCTAGGTGTTCCATATTACCACGCAAGATATTTGCGGGGGCCGGATCTCTAGGGGAACCCGATTTCACCCCCCCTAGCTACTGTGATAAGCAGCTCCTCATCCGGGACCACAAAAGCCCTGAGGCTGTCTGTCCCCAACGGTTCCTCCTCCAATAGCGCTCCACCCCTGTGACAGGCCCCAGCTTCATTAGGAAAAGTGGAGTAGATATTCTGCACTTTATTGTAGAAAAATTCCGCTATCTAATTGCAGGATAGTAAACTATATACACACAGAAAAATAACTTTATTCAGAAAGGACACTGATAAAATAGACAACAGGGGCAACTGTCTTTATTCACATGTTGCACAAATAGGCACCATGAGAAGAGAAGAGCAATGCAAAAAATGCAGTGCATGTCCATGAGAAGCTGCACAGGCAAGGGCAAAACAGCAGTGAACAACAAGGCCAGTGGCCAGGGCTAAGCGCAGAGTATGTCCATGAGAAGCTGCACAGGCAGGGGCAAAACAGCAGTGATCAATAAGGCCAGTGGCCAGTTCAGGGTGCAAAGTATGTCCACGAGAAGCTGCGCAGGGAATATTTAAACACAGCAAAGAGCAACAAGGCCAGTGGAAAAAACGAAGTGCAGGGTATGTCCAGGACCGGGGAGAGAGCGGACCAGCTGAGTTAAAGCTATCAGTGGCTTAGCATGCCAGAGGGCTCCTTGGTCAGGTGTTGTAGTGGCACGTGGAGGCGGTGTCATGCAGACGGGAGACACAGTGTGGCTGGAAGATTGTGGAGGGGTGCCTTTCCACTGCTTGAGGAATCTAAATGGCTTGGTTGACCCTGGATCAATGGGAAGTGGTATGGACACAACAGGAACACTCACCACCAAAGCTGCATCAGGTGCAGATGCTGGCACCCCCTCTGGTGATGTGCTGAAACCAGCGGTATGCTTTGCCTGGCTTCGCCTCTTCCCCTTCCCCTTTTACTAGGTGTCACCCCTACAGTGCCCTCCTTCCCCTTCTTCACTGGGCTTGGAATTGGAGTCAAGGTGGTGGGTGACTCTACCTTTGAGCCCTTCCTAGGTGTACCCTTGGCATGCATCACCTCCTTGGTGGGCACAGAAATTGTATGCTTCTCTTTGCAAGATGCTTTAAAGACACAAGAGTCCTTGGCTGGGGATGCCTCTGAGGCATGTGTGCCTGAGGTCTGCTGCTTTGCTTTTTGGCCTCTGGTGTACCCTGACAGGCTTTTCTCTCTGTGCTCTGGGGTGGCTTTGATCTTCTGTGGGGATGGTGTCTGCGCCTGGGACCGCTTGGGTTGCGGCTGCTGTGTGCTTTGTGTGCTGTATCCTGACTTTGATGTATGTGAACCATGGCCACTATCGCCAGGCGTGGCCACTGCCAGCGGGTGGACAAAGGGACCGGAGCTGGACTGTGAGTATGTGCCTGTTGAAGGGCAGATGTCACTGTGGAGGACAAAGCCTTGACAGTCTGGTGCAGCCCACCCTTGTCTGAATGTATGCCCTCCATGAAAGCAACCACCTGTGCCAATTTTTTGTTGTGATTAATGAAGGCATTGAGGAAAGCTGTCCGGTCGAGACACAGCTGGGGCAAAAGGTCCACAGACTCAGCACTGATGGCAGCAGGGGGGACAGGGGCAGCAGTGCCAGAAGTAAAAGACACTCTTCCCCACTAACTTAGGCGGTCACGGGCAGCACCAGAGGAGGTGGCTGGGAGGGTGGGGCCTGGTCGCTGTGTGGTAAAAGTTGATGCAGAGTCCCGTTCCCAGTGCCCACCGACATGGATGCATCCCCGTTGGCATCTGATGATGTGGTACTTTGCATATCAGGCTTGGATTCCTCCTGCAGACTCCTAATCCCCTCTGAGGCACTGGTGACATCTGTGTCACTGGGCTCCTGTGCAGCTGTTGTGCTAGTTTCACCCCCACGGGTGTCGTCTCCTGTCCCTCCATGACCGCAGGAGATGCTGCATGAGAGAGAGAGAGATGTAGGGTCAGGTAAGTGGCAGCAACAGAACAAACATATGCAAGCAATGCATAACAAAAGATGACAAAATCTACATGTTGCATACCACCCTGCGCAATCATATTGTGCCAACTCACTATATAGACTCAAACAGTGTGTGGAAACCAGAAAATCTGGCATGAGTGAGCCATTTGATGACGACACAGCACAACTCCCTGCTTGTGGCTCTATTCAACCGGATACACAACTAGCTCTGAGCACACCTAGGGACATGATGGGGGCACACTACGTGTTGCCACTGACAGATCTGGATGGAACAGGAGGGGACAACACAGACACAGACTACAATATGACAGTCCACAATGGCGATGAGCCCATGCCATCCACTATGTTAAACTGGTGCACATTGTTGTCCGATATCTAGGCCTCCCCAATCTTGGTGCATTCAATGGACCATTTGGACTATCCTTACCCACATTTGTGTCCTTGTGGCTAATGGTGTCTGTTGAACTAGGCTACCAAACAGTTGTGGGTCCACTCTGACTATCTCATTTACCATGACTGTCAACTCACTCTCTGTGAATTTGAGCATTTTATGTGTTGACATGGTGTGTGGTGTGCAAAGTGGTATTGGGTGTAGGGGTGTGAGTGGTGGGTGTGGTTGCGATGTGTTATGGTGTGTGATGTGCAGGGGGTTAGTGGTGCAAGTGTGGAAGTGGTGGTGGTGCTGTGTGTGGTGTGAGTGGGGCTGGTGTGTTGCTTTGCCTATCCTTTGTTGTGAGGGATGGTGGCCTTCATTCTTGGAATGTTACAAAAGATTGTGATCAGGGGAGGGGGTGGTTTTATATTCAGCTATGTGGGTGTGTCCAAATGGGGTATTGCTGTCAAGTGTGTTGTGTGTGTTGTCCTGGGAATTTAAACAATAATTGGTCCCCGAGCAGTGAAATACAGCAGTAAGAGAGAATTATTCTCAAGATTTCAATCCAAATAAGTCCTCCAGATAATGCCTTTACACAAAAAGATCTTTATTTTCTTTATGTAGATCAATCAAACACAAGTTCTGAGGGATGATCCTCTCGGCTTGGTATCATCCACTGTAGCCAAACAGCCAACACGTGTTTCGTCCTGGGCCAAAGACACCCAATGACTTCCTCAGGGCAGAAATATTATAAGGATCTCATCATCAAATAATGCATAGGTCTAGGTAAGATTACCATAAATCAGTATTCTAGTATCAGGTTGACTTCCGTTGTCTCTATTATGATCCAACCAGGCGTCTAATTAGAGTTGTACAGTATTTCTTTAAAAAGGACTCAATATCTAAGTCCACAACGTTTCTCAAAGGAAATTCATTTAAATCTTTAGAGCGCTGGTGAATCAGGTCCAGCAAGTAGGGTAGTGTTGTTACTCCCAAGTGAGGAGCGCCGTGGACTCAGCCTCATGTTCGTCGTCCGTTGCCGATCTTTAAAGGAAAAGATCGGCAATGGAAGTCAACCTGATACTAGAATACTGATATATGGGAATCTTACCTAGACCTATGCATTATTTGATGATGAGATCCTTATAATATTTCTGCCCTGAGGAAGTCATTGGGTGTCTTTGGCCCAGGACGAAACACGTGTTGGCTGTTTGGCTACAGTGGATGATACCAAGCCGAGAGGATCATCCCTCAGAACTTGTGTTTGATTGATCTACATAAAGAAAATAAAGAACTTTTTGTGTAAAGGCATTATCTGGAGGACTTATTTGGACTGAAATCTTGAGAATAATTCTCTCTTACTTCTGTATTTCGCTGCTCCGGGACCAATTATTGTTTATGTTTCACTGTTTTCTGTTTTGTACAGGAGATTGTTTTGGGCACGTAGGTGGCTGTTGCCTTTGTGTTCCCTTGAGCAATTATCATTAGAAATATATTTCTTTCTACTCATTCATTGGTTTTTGCGCAAGACACTGCCCATCCACGCCCTTCCTTGTTTGTCCTGGGAATTGTATTTTTCTTTTTGTCAAGTGTTTGTGTCATTGTGGTGTGTTTTTGTGTATTTGGGGGGCATGGCTAGTTTGCTGTGTGCACTTTTTGGCCTTATTGTGGGTTTTTTACTTCATCTGCCATATCTTTCATGGATCGTCCGCAGCGGTGGCTATGCTGAAGCTCTTCTGCTGGCTCTCCCATTCATTCCAGTGTGCGACTGCGGCAGTCAGAAACAGCGGAACGTACCGCGCGACCATCACGGATTTCTTAATTTCCCGTGCGATGTCTCCGCTATGCTTGTGGCAGGTTGGTGTTTTTCCGCTGTGTATCTGACCTCCGCTGATTAATTTTGGCCATTACTGCCCACTAATTTAGCCCTTTCCTCGGCGGTTGTTTTTTTTTGGCGGATGTTCCTAATTTGGCTGCCGGATTTTCCACGGTACCGGTGGGTGGTTGTTTTCCGCTTCCATGGCGGTTGGGGTGGTTTTCCGCCCGCCATCCTATTAGACCCCTTTGTATTTAGTTTAGTGTAAGGAATAGATTTAGCAATTATGTCTAGGTATCCTAGACCTTGTGTAGTTGGATACAACTTAGGGGTTGATTATTATGGCAAAAGGCCCTCCACTGCCAGCCGTGCGGTGGCTGGCCCTCCCCCATTGGACAGCAATTTCCCCCCACCAAATTAGGATGGTGGGGGAATTGGACCGTGACTGTTTCGGGTGCAAAGACCGACCGCCTCAGATCCACCACAGGCAATCGTTCTGATTGCCTGGTGGAGCGGTCAGCAACTGTAAAATGGTGGCGTGCCTAGCAGGCACCGTCAGCCAAATTACAATGCTAGTCGCAGCAAGCATTTCTGTGTGCGGTAAACCGCCATTGAAAGGCTGGCTGGGATTAGTTTCAGGGGCCCTTTCCAGGTCTCCTTGTGTTGGGGTGGTGGTGGTACACTGGGGGATACCCATGGTAGCCCCCTACATTTCCCTGCACTAAGTGGCAGGCACCCCATGGTGCCTGCCTGGTAGTGCAGGGAAACACACTACATGCATTTTTCACATTGCGACGGGTGCTGCGGTTGCATCATGATACTATGTGCGGGACCACCGTAATACAGGCAGGCAGTCACAAGCACCACCATGATGGTGGGAGGACTAAAGTCCACCTGTCATTGTAATGACCCCCATAGTTTTATGTTGCAGGTATTCGTACATGGTTTTAATTTGTTTGCTTAGTTTAGGGTCTATTTTACTTAGTGATTGCTCTAGTCTGAGCTCTTGGTAGCTCTGTTAATTTTTAATTGCTTCAATTAGTTTGTGTAGTGTTGGTTGTCCCCTACCTTTTGTGGCTTGGAAGGCATTATGCCATCCTTCCACCACGTTGTTTGTTTTGGCTTTTGAGCCACAGTACTGGCACATACGTTCCACCAGGGGATCTGAAATTTGGGGTGTCTATGGGACCCTGACCTATGGAACCTTCCCACCCAGGTGTCTTTGAAGTAGTCTAGAAAAAGACTTAATTTTGATTCATTAACTTGATAGAAAGGACTTTCTATAAGTAAGTTGTAGTGATTGGCTACTTCAGTAGTTGGGACATAGGCCAGGGCTATTTATTTTTTATTTTGGTAAGTAAAGTTGCTATTTGTTGAATAATCTATGATCCAAGTAGATTTCTGTAGGTGCCTCCATATGTTCTGATTAAAATGGTAATAGCAACCTTGTATGGTGGCAGTGCTGTGGCTAAAGTTTGAGGATGGATTAAATCATTGCATGCTCAAAGTCTATTATGATTCTTTGGAGACAGTCATTTTCTGTGAATTGTTTGACTAGAGTTAGTAGTTCTACATAAGTGGTGTTTTGTTTATGAGGCAGTAATACGTAAATAAAGGGGATATTTGTCTCCTCTTATTCTCCATAGATGGTATACAGCTGACAGAATGGTTTGGGGCAAACTTTAAATGTACCATCCATCATCAACTTTGTGCAGGTTTTAAGTTTTTGTAAATTTGTGTGAGTTGCAAACATAATAATTCTTTTTTCATGACTTTTGTTGCCATAAATAAGGAACTTTTCCTCTTTGTGGGTGATAGTGTACTCAGGTAGTATTTAAATTTCTCTAAAGGTTCGGGGGATTTGTGGCTTTGGGATAGCTCTTTTAGTATTTGCTATTAGACTTTTCAAATTGGGGATCAAAGGTAGTTGCCCTGTGACATGTTCTGGAACTCTAGTCAAAACATTTTTCAGAATTTGGGTGCTTGTTTGATGAGAACTTGTACTTGCTTCCCTTATTGTCTCTAGGGCATCTCTTACTTTAAATTCAGTTACATTGGGGGGATGGTTGTGTTCTCTAACATTTACTATGTTGGTATCTATTGTAGTGGCTCTCCCATAACAAGCATTTTCAATAATATTTGCTACTTTTCTAATGTGTTTCCTTTTCAATAACTTTTTCTTGGTTATAAGTGTCCCCTTTTGCAATGAAATGAACTTTGCTCCGTCTTTCATTTTTGGGGTATATCTGTGAATATATATATATATATATATTCACTGAAAAAACCATAGGTTATAGACCATATATAGTTAGGGATTAGCATTTACAAAACCTTATTTTACTCACACAAAACCATTGAAATTCCATATATAGTTAGTTGTACTAACTATATATCACGCACCCGCAATCCACTGCTGATCATGTCACATATTACATCATTCATGACATGGTCAGTGACATCACTGATGACATCACTGATGACATCTCAAATGACATCACTGATGACATCACTGATGACATCTCAATGACATGACTGATGACATCACTGATGACATCTCAAATGACATCACTGATGACATCTCAAATGTCTTACATATTGAAGAATGAGTGGATGTATAAGTGTCTGGATGAAGGATTTAGTAGGTGTGTGACTGACTGTATGAGTGAGTGATTAAATGTGTGTCACTGAGTGCATGGGTTAGTCAGTAAACTGTCTTAATTTGTGCATCATTATGTCTGTTGTTCTGTAAACTGCTGCATGTGTTGATCAGTAGCTATATGAGTAAGTATATGGGTTATTGATTGGTTGCCCAAGTATTTGTATGGGAGACTGAGTGTGTGTGTGGGTGGCTGGGAGGTGTATGACTCTGTGCATAGATGTGTAAGCAGTTGATTCACTAGATATATGGATTCAAAAGTGCATGTGGAAACAGGTGTATGGGCGGTTGACTGAGTGCATTGGTGAGTGAATGGATATCTGAGTGCTACATGTCAAAGTAAGAACATATGTAAAACACAGTACATGTGAGAGTTGACATATATAAATAACTGTGCATAAGAGTCCGTGAATGTGTGAGTGGCTGTATTGATCATTGTGAACTTGTATCAGGGATTGTAAAAGAGAGTAAATATGTGTTAATATATGTTTGAATAAGTAAGGTATGTATAACTGTATAGTTGAGGAAATGGAGGTGTAATTGATTCTTTGCATGACTGAGTAGGTGTGTGAGTAACTCCATGGATGAGTGACAGTCTGTGAGTGTCTGTTTACACTGAGTGTATCTAAGGTTATTTTAGAGTCTGAAGAAGTTCATCGTATTATCACATGAATGATGTCATCAGTGATGTCATCAGTAATGTCAAATGAGATGTCATCAGTGATGTCATCAGTGATGTCATTTGAGATGTCATCAGTGATGTCATCAGTCATGTCATTGAGATGTCATCAGTGATGTCATCAGTGATGTCATTTGAGATGTCATCAGTGATGTCATCAGTGATGTCACTGACCATGTCATGAATGATGTAATATGTGACATGATCAGCAGTGGATTGCGGGTGCGTGATATATAGTTAGTACAACTAACTATATATGGAATTTCAATGGTTTTGTGTGAGTAAAATAAGGTTTTGTAAATGCTAATCCCTAACTATATATGGTCTATAACCTATGGTTTTTTCAGTGAATTTTCAAGGTTTTGTAAATGCTAATTCCTAACTATATATGGTCTATAACCTATGGTTTTTTCAGTGAATTTCAATGGTTTTTTAATAGCAAATATCAAAACCTTTACAATGTATTCTTCTTTAAATCGAAAAATATTTTTTACATGTTTTTAATAAAAAATTTTTTTTATTATTTTTATTGTTTCGCTCCCGGTACGCGAACCGGTTAGCTTCCCGTTAGCTCAATTCGGAGCCGCGACCCGGTCCGCGAACCGGTAAACGTTCCGTTTGCGCAACTGTCGCGTTAGAAAACAACATCGTGACGCGTCGCGTCAGCATGACGTTTCGCGTTCTCGCGTGATACGTCATATGACGTGCTACGTTAGCGTACCCGGAAGCGCAGCGGTACGCGAACCGGAAGCGATCCGGGGCGCGGCGCCGACCGCGTAACGTAAACACAGCAGGTCATGTGACTCGGTAATAACACTTTTCATTGGTTCATTTCACTTTTGGTTTCCTAATGATGTAATACTAGGTCATGTGATCTAAAATGAACACTTTTCATTGGTTTAGAACTTTTGCTTTTCCCAAATGATGAAAACCCCTCCTTCTTTCCTCACTCTGACTTTCATCTTGGTGAGAGAAAGACCCTTTATTTACACTTTGACATGGCTTCATTAGTAGCTTCAGCTGGTTCTAACCCACCACCTCCACCAAATCCAAATAAGAGAGGACAACCTGCTGAAGTAATTTTGCAAGAAGAGGAAGAACAGGAAGAGGAGGAATAGGAGGAAGAGCCAAGGTTTTTGCCAGAGGAGCCCAGGAGGTACAATCGAAAAGAGAATTACATTTGGCAATTCTATAAATTTCCTGAGGGGCAAAAAAAAGTGAATGCACGCTACGTGTTTTGCCGTATATGCGGTGATAGATTGTCAAGGGGAACTGAAAAAAAATACAGTTACGGCAATCACACTATGCATCGGCATATGAGTAGGTGGCACCCAAATAATTATAGTGCTGCCCAGCTACGTGATGAGCAACAAAATCCCCTTCCAATGGCAAGAAGATCGGTTGTTCCAGAGGTGTCGGGACCAGAGGCGAGGGAGATGATCCCAAACATTCAAATGTTGTTTGGGCACGTGAAGCAAGTGTGCGTACACTGCGGCGATTTCATCTGCTACAGGGAAAGTAGCATCATTTTGATTATGAGAGCTATTCAGAATCATGTTAATGTTTGTCCGAGACGCCCCAAAAAATAAATTCTTTTTTTGTTGTTGCTCCTGTTGAGCCCTTTACAATGGATCGTTTTTGTTTCCCCCCCCCCAAAAAAAACCCAAAAAAATATAAAAACGTTCAGAAAATACAAAAAAAGTAAAAAAATGTTCAAAAAATAATAAAAAAAATATAAAACAACAAAAACATAAAAAAAAGTTCTTTTCAGAACTACCTCCCCGTTATAAAAAAATTGGTAGAATATTTGGAACTCTGCCAACCTCTATTTCTTTTAGTTCGCTCCCCGGAGCGCTACCCGGTACGCGTACCGGAAGCTAACCAAAAAAAATATTTTTAAAAAAAAAGAACAGTAAGTATAAGGTAAGCAAACAGACAGTTATGTGAAAAGAAAGACAGCTCTAGGGAGTAAACAAGAGATACTGTTACCTACAATCCACTGCTGATGATGTCACATATTACATCATTCATGACATGGTCAGTAACATCATCAGCAGTGGATTGCGGGTAACAGTATCCTTAGTTTACTCCCTATAGCTGTCTTTCTTTTAACATAAACTGTCTGTTTCCTTCCCTTATAGTTACTGTTCTTTTAAAAAAAAAAAAATTTTGATCAGTCAGAAACAGTGACATTAATAGAAACAGAGAGAGTGAACAAGAGTGAAGAACTATGGTCCTCCTCAGCCACCCTCAGAAAACCAAGGGGGTCAAGATACATCTACCGTGCCCCCTTCTACCCATTCTGAACATTATTTGCCCTCCATCTTGTATCTTGATTCGACCGAAACACAAAATGGTGGACTCCCGTAACGCTGCTGGTTTGCGAACCGGGCCACTTCCCGGGAAGCGGTCCAAAAAAAAAGGTGGGAAAGTAATTCACAGACACTAAGAGTAATAGAGACGGAGTGAGTGAACAAGACTGAGGAACTATGAGAACAGAGGGACTGAGAAAAAGAGTGGAAGGAGTTGAGTAAGTAGGTAATAGAGAAAGGAATGAGGAAAGTAGCAAAGGCAGGAAACTGAGGGTTAAAGAAGTGAAGCAGTGGATCTAATAGTAGGTGAATGTGATAGAAATGTAACGAAAAGAGTACAACTATCTACCTTATAATTGCCGTTAAATTACTCACTTTTTATTTTTATACTTTCAATCTGTGAAAGAGACAACCAACATTTGAAAAATATTAAAACATGTATTTAAAAATTACAAAAGACAAGGGAAAAGATTGAAGGACAAATAGTTTTTCAACAACTTTGACACTGACAGAAGCTTCTGCTTCTCCAGGTCCCCTACACAGTCCTAAAGATATACATTTTAAACTAACAGTATCTTGATACAGATGAAGTGAGGCCTATCTTAAAACATGGTGCATCTTTTGCATTGCTCTTGTTTCAGAAAAGTGTCGCTTCAGGATGCCAATAACATGTCTCCTATCCAGAGGTTTGTTTAAGGTGAGGCCTACTCAGAGTTCAAGATGAGATTTACACTTGTTGAAGTGTACAGAGGAGATAATATCTGTGAAAGTCTACCAATGAAGTGAGTCATGTCCACTGCACTCTTCAACAAAGTAGAAACCTCCTATGTTTCCCTGGACAGACCTAAACTTGATCTGCACAATGTGATTCGTAATGATAGGAAACACAGGTGATGTAATTGAAATACGTGCAATTTATTTTGCTCATTTCTCAATCACATCACTTGCGTTTCCTTTGCTTAGGTATCTCATTGTGCAGATGTAGTCTAGCATATGAAAGAATACGCAGAAGTGCAGCACTGCATGCAACAACTTTGACACTTACAGAAGCCTCACCTTCTCCATGCCTCCTACACAGTTCTACATATACATCATAAATGCAAACAGTACAGAATTAATTATACATGTTAAATGGTTTATTTTTGCTGTTCTCAGAATGTATCAAAATTCACTAAAAACAGTGACTTGAAGGTATTCATCATGTAACAGCGGGGAAAAAAAAACACAATCAAAATGATTGTGTTTAAAAAACCCATACAACATCAGAAATCAAAATTCAGAACTCCTTAAAGTTAACTTACTTTCCATGACGTCCAAGGATGTCCTATGAACAGCTTACACTCTTTTGTGCTGTTATTACTTTCAGCCCGCCACTTTCTGAAAGAAAATCTCCATCGTTTTTAAAAACACGTTACATGCAATAAATGACTTCTTGCTCTCTACCACAATTTTCCACAAGGCCAAATCTTGTCAGAGCCATTTATAACTCTTGGATTTCTTGTAAGCCAATCCCGTCATTTGGCATTTCCGCAACTTTCAGAATTAAAATGTTGAAGATCATTTTCACAATCCTGGAATAGTAATATCTTCCCCTTCTTGCTCAGTCATGTTCTACTTTTCCTATGACACTGATACAAGCAGACTTACACTACCTCTATGACTACTACAATTATTTAATTCTCTACATCACTTTTAATCACAAAGCAATGTAAAACAGTAGACAGCATTGCAGACTTACATTCCCTCTACTCCATGTTTTGATTGGCTGCTTCAATTAGTTTATAAAAAGAAACAGTTTTTCTGAACTCATTCAAAGTGCACGTATTTCTCCATAATGTCCAGTCCTATGGTTAGAAGTTATGTCTCTGAACTACACTTATCCTCAAGGCCAAATTGTGTAGGAGCCATTAGAACTTCTTGAAATTCCACAGAGCACATCCCGAGATTCTTTCCCTAAAATTTTGGTTTTAAAAACACCAGGTAAGAGTTTTTAAGGTCATACGGCAATTTTTTTTTGAAAATTAAAACAGAATCATTGCAGAATGACCAGCCATTTCTAGACTTTAAATAAGCTGTGTAATGTCCTGATGTTATTGAAGGGCCGTCATGATATATAATTGCTGCAGTTACAAAAGTCCTTCCTGATATTGACAACTGCGAAGCTACAACATTTTTAATTAAAGTTGTCAATTTTGTTCCATCAGGCCTACATCGTTGGAACATTAAAATGACATACTGGCCATATGTTCGTATAAATAATGTGGACATCATTTCAGATTTACATTGGCTACACTCCATGTTGTGATCAGCTGCTTTTACTAGCTTATGAAAGGAGACTGATTTACTGTCTGGCAAAGTTAAATATATAAATCTTTCTGAGTCTACACTAGTAGTACTTGATACCATACAGTTCTCGCAGTCATGCTGCCATTGATAAGAAAGCCCAAACAGCTGATCTACATCTACACCTTCAGCATGTAATACATCAAGCATATACATTAAAAACTCCTGACAATCTTGCTGAATATTTTGAGAGAATTGTGTTTGGCCTGAACATCTGTCTAACAGATTTCGAATTTCAGACACACTTTCTATGTTTCTTCTATCAGTGGTACATTTCTCTAACACAGAATTTAACAAACTGCAAAATCTTTGATCAGAATTGACCACAATCTCTTCTTTTACATTTTTTAGAGAAAATAAAACATTAACCACTACATTAGCATAGCAGTTGACACCAGAACTGTTTTCAAACTGAAAACCAACAACATCTTCAACAGAATCCTTTTTGTTTCTGCTTGTAATTTTAGGTTCATTGACTTTTTGTCTTTTTGCTACAACCTCCCCAGTATTGTTCTCATTTCTTCGTTTCCGGCCTACCACACGTTTCTCAAACAAAGGATACTGAGGCAAATGTGGCGCATACTCTCTTCTTAACCTATTGTATTCCTTAACACAATCTAGATCCGCACAAATGTTTGTGACATCACACTCAATCAAGTACAATCCCGATAAAGTTCTAACTCGTGACAATGCCACATATGCCATACCCTCCTTGAACACAGAACTGCCAATATTCACCAATGCACTGTCTACGCTTAAACCTTGCGATTTATGAATTGTCACCGCATATGCCAAGCAAACAGGAAACTGCTTACGGCGAACATATAAGTCTTTTACAAGCAAAAATCTAGCAGAACAACGAGCAATTAGCTGTACTTCCTCAATGCCATCAAATTTAATTTTTAAAAATTCAATTCCATCTCTATTTCTGTATTTCACAAAATCAACAACATTACCCATTGATCCATTTACCAGACCTCTTTCAACATGTAAATTCCTTTTTAAAATTATACGGCAGTTCAAGCACACATTCAGAGTCTTTTCAAAACCTGCAGTTTTAGATATACTCTTCTCTAATGAATCCAATTTTGTTTTCAGATTCTCAGACAAAATAATTGTTGATCCCATATGCTCTACTCTATCAATAGCTTCCAGTTTCACAATCTCTTGCTTTTCTAAATGCAACATTTTGTTGTTAAATTTGGCACATTCTGCAAGAGTTGGCATCAAACATATTCCAGATTTCTTCTCAGTAATTTTCTGAAAAATATTCTCAGGCACAACATCTTGTTCTGGATATAAATTTGACAGTAATCGTGCATGTAAAGCTTCTTTCCCATGCTCGGTCACTTTTCCAATTCTAACATCTTGTAGAATAGTCTTGTAAACTTCATCCTTCGCCTGACGCATATTTTCATGCAGTTCAGCATAATTGAAGTTTAACCATATATTGACGTTGCCAATGCTGCCTAGGCACTTCCTGGTATCTTCATGCGTGAGCATTTTGAACACAGGTTGCCCTTTCACTGGTGTCAGCTGCAAAAGATCTCCGAAAACAATGATGTGTTTGCCACCAAATAACACATCATACTCTGTTTTGAGAACTTCTTGCATCCTCAAATGCACAAAGGCAAGCATGACATTGGAAACCATGCTTACTTCGTCAATGATAAGAAGTTTCATTTTCCTCAAGATTCTTGAAACTTCAAAACAAGCATCTCCAGATAGCTTGTGATATTGTAATTTGTTGTCATGCTCCACTGGCAGCATCAGTAAACGATGTAAAGTAATCCCTTTAATATTATGTGCTGCCAGTCCAGTTGGAGCAGTGACAACACAAGACAGCGATGACTCTGTCCTTTCCTGCAAATAGCATGAAATTGCTTTAATGAGGAAACTTTTTCCAGTTCCCGCTTCTCCACTCACGTACAGTCGGACAGGCTTCAACGACGTACATGAGCACTCTTTCTTATCATGACTTAATCCATGATCAATTTGCATGGTAACTTCGTCATATATTTTCCTCTGCTCAACGTTAAGTTGTCTTTCCAACTCTTCTAAGTTAACCGCATCCTCCTGAGCATGTGCCATGGCTCTTTCCACTTCATTCATAGCAGTGGCAGCTTCATTTTCAATAACAGGTCCTCCTAGTGGATCCTGACTCAATGAAGCAGAACTCTGACTGTCCTGAGAACTGTCTCTGGCAATCTCGGCTGCAATCGTTGCTTCCTGCTCAATTTCCGCATTCAACATTTCTACATATTTGGGAAAAGCAGGACATTCTATGGTCTCCTTGGCGGCATTGAAAGAGTCTTCGTAACAGAGGAAATCTCCAAGCAGTTCCTCTTCTGCACGCCAAGGCTTGAAAAGTTGCAAAAGTGCTAAATAGAAAAACTCCTTTTTTTCAGGAGATTCGCCACTCAATTTTCGATGGTTTACCAAGTGGCATTTTCTTTGCTTGACCAGACATCCCTCACTTCCTATTACAGCATACACTCCTTTCTCAGTATCTTCTTTGATGTTCCTCTTGAATATGTAATTTTGCAGAACCTCATACAGACAAACATTCTCGAGGTGACTGCTTCGATTTGGATAATATGTATCCAACATGTTTGTCTTCAAAATGTCGGTACTGTTTGGCTCCTTTTCCGCCAAATACTCAATTTCCCGCACAGGTTTGAGAACTCGATTACGCGTTGCAGCAAGACCAAGACTCGCCCAAACGATACTCCTGGACTTGGCATAGAGACTTGCTGAAGACAACCGGTCAGAACATTCGTACGCTCCGATTTCTCGATGCGACAACATCTTCAGACTGAAACTGTACAACTTCTTGCTGAGGCTCTTTTCATGGGAAATGTCCTCCCACATATCCTTCAATTCTGTCTTCTCTTTTTTGGTGATGTAAGACGTCACATACCGAGCCACAGCCATACAGTTATCAGCCACAAACTGTATATCCATGTTAGCATTCCACATGGACAAAATCACCGGGTTGTAGTCGTTGATGTACTTGGACTCTTCGTTCCTCTTCAAATTGTAAGTGTTTTTAGGTGATTTCTTCATGACATTGTGTCGCAGCGAAGACATCAAACTGTTTACTCTTCCTTTATAAATCACCGGTCGTGGAAAGCCGAAACGACATTTAGTGTAGAACTTGTCCTTGTTTCGGAATTTACGACGGCAGTACTTTCCACATCGATGGCTTTGGAAACGCAGAACTTTTTCTCTTAGGCTTTTCTTCTCCTTTGCGTTTGGAACAGCACACGTAGAATACTGTTGGATGAAACTCATCACTGAGTCTTCTGGATCCGTTCCAAATTTAGGTGCATCCTTGATCCACAGCAACATATGTATATGAGGAGCACCTCTTGCTTGGTACTCTTTTCTCCAGAAGAAATCCAACACCTCTCCAAGAGGTGGATTCTTCTTATTCATGATGAAAGACATCATAGCTTCAAATCTATGATTGAAGTACCTACATACATTGACTGGATCCAAAGAGCACAGTTCTCCGGGTGTCTTGAATTCGATGTTATCTACGTTAGCATTTGCCTCTCGTAGAAATTCAAGTAAGTCTTCCCAGCCATACTCGGCACAGCTCAGAGTGAGGAACCATGTGGGAGTACCTAAGTTCCTCAGCATACATTTTAAATCACCATGACGACGGTACCAGTACTCATTAGTACCACGCTGACACGCCATGAGATTAATCAGGTGAGAATCCAAAATACTATCTTGGACATTGACTTTATCCATAAAGTCACTTGCCGAGATGTTTTGCATGTGTATACCACTTTTCAAGATGTGGTTCACTGCATATGACAGTCCAGACAGATCGCTTTCAAACAGGAGATGAAACAAATAAGGAATGCATTGTCGAAACCTAGCATCTCCTGCATACAATCGCAAAGTCCGGTATTCAGAAGCAGGAATTTGATGAGGTCGCTCATCATATCTTCCTCCCTGACCTGTTGGAAAAAGCTGTGGGAAACACCGAGCTTCCAAACTTTCCTCCCAAACACTAATGGGACTCCCTTTGGCTTGTTTCATTTGAAACAACTCAATAGCATTCCCCATGACTTCCTTGGAATGCAAAGGATGAACACTATAATGTTCATATATTTCTTCACTAGTAGAGGGTTCTACTTTCTCAATTTGACCAGCACACAAATCGCTATCCTCTTCCTCACTTACTTCCTCTTCTGCAACATATACATTCTTATAGTATTTATTATTTTTTTTCAAATACAATGTTGCCTTTTTAACTTTCCTAACATCTACTAAATCTTGCCATATTTTCTTATTCTTTGTCGGAACCCCATTAACTAAGATAACCAGAGGTTCCTCTTCCACTTTTTCTACTCCAATTGTGTTAATGTTTTTCTTCAAATCTAGAGGCAAATAAACAACTCTTCCCTTTAATCCTCTCTGTAAATCTGATGGAGGCAATTTCCCTGTCTTCGGCTCCATTCTTACAATAGCCTGAAAGGGATGGATACTTTGAATCAAAATAGATTCATAAGTATTTAAATCCTTCAATTCAGAAGGAATCTCAACCAATTCCAGATTATTATGAACTGCTCTAGCAGGCATCTGGTTTTGATTTAATTTGCAAGAACAATAAGTACACACACGTTGATCCAATCCCAAATCAAAACAATTTTCTACCATCAAGTATGTTGCAAAATCCTTCCATTCACTATTATTTTCCCTTTCACTTTTTGCATATAAATCCACTAACTTAGTCTGATTCTTATAATAAGTGCGTCGACAACACACACAAGTGAAATTCGGCCTCTCACTTGTTTTCACCTCAAACGTCGCAATTTCCCTCTGGAAATTATCTGTACTGGAAACCTGTACACTATCTTCCACAAGACCCTCTTCTTCTTGCTCAATTTCAACATTCTCCTCTTTACTTCCAAAGTAACAAAACTCAATTTCTTCACATATATTCTTCACATCTATTTCAGAACCATGCAAAAGAGCAGCGCATAATTGTTTAAGCATAATTGCTGGACTCTTAGCATAATACAACATTCTAACTAATTTCCTCACTTTGTTATGATGCACTGCTAGCATCCTGAAATGATGAAAAACACTCTGGCATACTCTCCTGGATAGACAAGCCAGTGAATGTCCATGCAAACTTGTCACTTCTCTTACTCTGCAAGGATCTAATTCTTGCAACAACATCATTTTCTGCTTCAAACTTTTCTTATTAAATGACCGTACAAAATCACAAAGCAAATTGATGGAATCCTGTCGCACACTGCAAATACTACTACACTTCCAGGTGTACACAGGACCCTTAGCACGTCTTCCTAAAACCTCATTACCTAACACCTCTTCTGCCTCTGTTGTCACAAGTTTTTCTTTTTCAACTGGACAACCATCTTTCACTTCATAAGCACGACCACTGGTGTCAACTGCATGCACCAAATCATTATCCTGGAAATAACTCTCCTCATTAAAAAATGCCTCACAGCTTGAACTATGCATCCATTCTCCAGAAAAAACTTCACAAAAATTACTACGATTAACTATTCTCTTCCATCTACTATTTCTTTTGAAATCAAAAATTGCCTTGTTTAGCTTCCTAATTCTATTGATTATCAAAATAAATAACTTACGTTTAATTTCAAATGCCTGATCAATAACTTTCTCAACTTTTTTTTTTGTCTTATAAAAAACTAGTTTATGTTGACCTTTCTTAATATTTTTTAACAAATTGCCAATTATCCTGTTCCGGAACATTCGTTTACGAATCTCCCTAAACTGTTGTTTCCTTCTACTATCATGCACAGAGTTATCTCTTGCTCTAGCAGTAACATTTTTCATTGGCCTTTCTTTTCCATTTGATTTCCTTCTCGTTTTATGGACTGAAACATTTTCTGTAGTAATATTTTTTTTATTACACATATTTCTTATAAAGTGTTTTGTGCTCTTACCCGGTGCTTTCTTCGTGACTTGACAAATCTTTTTGTTAGAGGACTGCTGCGTATTATTTTTCACCTGCTGTCTTTGACGTTTTGCAGCCTTTCTCTGTCTTTCTATTGTAGGCATGGTTAAATCTTGAAATGATCTGCAGTTGAATCTGTGGAAAAATATAATAAATAATGTTATTAACCATTATTACCAAACAGTAAATCAGTAACAGTGATAAAAAACTTAACACACTACTTGACATTTTAATTAGAAGATTTTTTAGTCGTTGGCAAATTTACAATACAGAAATACCAGAAAAGAAATGACATTTATATTTATGTTACCTATGCTATTTTATATGTGAATCTGATCTAATTTTATGAGCATATTTTAATATTTTATTGAAGACACTACACATAACCTGCTTTTGAATGTGTCTTTATTTTTAAATTAAACGGTTTACCTTTTTACTTTTTATTAATTATAAATTTTAAAAATAAATGTTTATATTTCCAAAGGCTCAAGCAGGTCAGCTTCCCATCCTATATCATATAATTCGGACAAATCTGCATCCTCATCACGCTCTTCTTCATCCTCATGATTTAAATCATCCAATGGATCAACATCCACTGATGTTTCAATTACAAGTTCAATGATGAGGTCAAAATCAACTGATTGCAGATTGTCGCTCATGTTGAGGTTGTCTTTATCTTTAAAGAAAGATAACAACAATGAGATGTTGCAGAGTAAGAGACAAATCTCACAGATTATAATAGTAAAATTGTTTAACAAGAGTAACATTTTGCAGCTATTATTTAGCCATGTCCAGCGATGCTGAGCAGGTGAAGCCTATGTCTAATTTTTCACTGAACAGGACTCATCTGTTCTTAACCTTGGATAAGCCTCACCGACTCTGTGTCCCCTGCACATACTTAAATGTAAAGGGGCAGATTTATGTTAAATGGCACATCCCCAGGCATGCACCAGTTAACGTGCACCACTGCTCTGCCACCCATGGTGTGCCGCATTTACAATCAGATAGGAGAAACCTGTGTCAAAACCCTGCGCCTGCTTGAAGCATGATGGTGCACCCCTGAGCCTTGCTGGAGCTGCATCGCACTTGCGATACAACTCCAGCAATGCGCCACCTTAACGGCACAGATGCGTCAAGCATCTGTGCCGTTTTTGCCCCATGCTGCGCCGCATTGTAAATGCAGCACACCATGGGTGGCGGAACAGCGGCGCAAGATGACTGGCACATCCCTGGTGATGCACCAGTCATCATAAATCTATCCCTAAGCTTCTTATCTTGTTAGAGATGAACTGCCATATGTATCATCAAAATATTTTGCATTTCCTAAATAGCGAATTTTAAGGAATAAATAGCGATTCTTTACCATTCCTAATTTGCGATGAGCAAATTGCTAATTGCAAGTTACCCATTCATTTCCATGGGCTAGGAGGCTCATAGGAATGAAGGTTTAATTTGCGATTAGCAATTTGCTCATCACAAATTAGGAATTTTTCCAAGGGTGCAGGGGTGTCTCAAGAACACCCTGCTGCACCCCTGAAAAAGAAATTTGGGGGCATATGGCACACATACATGCCCTAAGGGCATGTGTTGGCGTCATATGGGACCTTTTGTTTTTTTTAAAAAAAGCTTTTTGAAAAGAATTCACAAATTACCACCAATTTACCACAATAGTTTCCAAATCCTTAATGTCATTTTTTACATATTTTTTGTTTGATACATTGCATTTAAGTAGTCACAAAATTTGCAAATCCTTCAGTGCAATTGCAAAATAAGGAATAGCAAATTTTGCTACTCCTTATTTTGCATCAAACTTGTTTGATACATACCATTTGTCTAATTAACATTCGCAAAGGCCAAAATTCGTAGAATTTTGATCTTTGCGAATGCTAATTAGCTTGATACATATGGCCCCAAGTGAGGCCTGTCTTACGACATGGTGCATCTTTTGCATCACTGCTGCATCGGTTTCATGTGGTACGTTTTTTTTACACCATGACATATCTGCCTAAATGCATCAATTTGTAATGTTGTCGCCTCATAGCAAATCTTTTGCACCACCGCTGCATCATAAAAGTGACGCACAGTGGCACAAAAGAGGCATACACCTATCATAAATCTGTCCCTAGCATTTTAAATGATTAATCCAGGATGACGATAAAGTGTGGCCTATCCAGAGGTTTGTTTAAGGTGAGGCCTACTCAGGATTGCAGATTAAAGTTACGCTTGATGAAGAATACAGAGGAGATAATACATGTAAAGGCCTACCAATGAATTAAGTAATGTGCACTTTATTGCGCCAGTCATCATAAATGTATCCCTAAGCTTCTTATCTTGTTACAGATCAACCACCATATCTACCATCAAACTATTTTGCATTTCCTAAATAGCAAATTTTAAGGAATAAATAGGAATTCTTTACTATTCCTAATTTGCAATGAGCAAATTGCTAATTGCAAATTACCCATTCATTTCCATGGGCTAGGAGGCTCATAGGAATGAAGGTTGCAATTTGCGATTAGCAATTAGCTCATCACAAAATAGGAATTTTTTCAAGCGTGCAGGGGTATCTCAAGAACACCCTGCTGCACCCCTGAAAAATAAATTTGGGGGCATATGGCACACCTACATGCCCTAAGGGCATGTATGGGCGTCATATGGGACCTTTTGTTTTTTGGAAAAAAATGCTTTTTGAAAAGAATTCGCAAATTACCACAAACTAGAAGTTGGTGGTAGTTTCCAAATCCTTAATATCATTTTTTACATATTTTTTGTTTGATACATTGCATTTAAGGAATCGCACATTTTGAATTAAGGACATTTTAAGTCATTTCCACATGTGCAGTGTTTTCAAATTATGATTTGAAAATCGTTTTTGGGGAAAAGTAATGGTTTGCAAATTTATGACAAGGACATAATGGTGTATGCTTCTCTATAAGGCATTTCAGTGTCTCTGATGTCATTTTTCCCATATTACATTATAAGACCTTTCCCCATGGAGCACATTCCTTGTAAATATGCTCCCACCTGTGCATGGCGAATTTAGATTTTGACTGTTTGAGTCACATAGCCATGTTAAAAGTGACCCAAAAAAATTGCAAACGTTTTAAAAAAACACATTCATGTGTCTTAAGGACATTTTAAGTCATTTCCCCATGGACAATGTTTTCTAAGTGGCGCAAAAGAGGCATACACCTATCATAAATCTGTCCCTAGCATTTTAAATGATTAAATCAAGATAACAATAAGATGTGGCCTATCCAGAGGTTTGTTTAAAGTGAGGCCTACTCAGGATTGCAGATTAAAGTTACGCTTGATGAAGAATACAGAGGAGATAATACATGTAAAGCTCTACCAATGAAGTAAGTGATTTCTACTTCATTGCGCCAGTCATCATAAATGTATGCCTAAGCTTCTTATCTTGTTAGACATCAACCGCCATATGTATCATATAACTATATTGCATTTCCAAAAAAGCGAATTTTAAGGAATAAATAGCGATTCTTTACCATTCCAAATTTGCGATGAGAAAATTGCTAATTGCAAATTACCCATTCATTTCCATGGGCTAGGAGGCTCATATAAATGAAGGTGCAATTTGCGATTAACAATGTGCTCATCACAAATTAGGAATTTTTCCAAAGCTGCAGGGGTGTCTCAATAACACCCTGCTGCACCCCTGAAAAAAGAAATTTGGGGGCATATGGCGCACATAAATTTTAACAACATTCCTTTACCTCAAAAACGATTTTCAAATCATAATTTCAAAACACTACACATGGGAAAATTACTTAAAATGTCCTTAAGACACATAAAAGCGTTTTTTGATTGCCTTTCCTGCATGGTTGGGTCACTTTTAACATGGCTATGTAACACAAACATTCAAAATCTAAATTTTCCATGCACATGTGGGAGCATATTTACAAGCAATTTGCGCCACAGAGAAAGGTCTTACACTAAAATGAGAAAAATAACATCAGGGACAGTCAATTGCCTTATAAAGAAGCATACACCATTATGTCCTTGTCATGAATTTAAAAACAATTCCTTAACCCCAAAAACGATTTTCAAATCATAATTTCAAAACACTGCACATGGGAAAATGACTTAAAATGTCATTAAGACACATGAAAGCGTGTTTTGATTGCCTTTCCAGCATGGTTGGGTCACTTTTAACATGGCTATGTAACACAAACATTTAAAATTTAAAATTACCATGCACAGGTGGGAGCATATGTACAAGCAATTTGCGCCACAGAGAAAAGTCTTACATTAAAATGGGAAAAATAACATCAGGGACAGTCAATTGCCTTATAAAGAAGCATACACCATTATGTCCTTGTCATAAATTTAAAAACAATTCCTTTACCTCAAAAACGATTTTCAATTCATAATTTCAAAACACTGCACATGGGAAAATTACTTAAAATGTCCTTAAGACACATAAAAGCGTTTTTTGATTGCCTTTCCTGCATGGTTGGGTCACTTTTAACATGGCTATGTAACACAAACATTCAAAATCTAAATTTTCCATGCACAGGTGGGAGCATATTTACAAGCAATTTGCGCCACATAATTCATAATTTTCTCCTTAAAGCACACTATTCTCTATCTAAATTAAAGAAATATTTTCTCACCTTAGCAAATACTTTGAGTTTGAAAACAGTCTCAGAAACACACCAATTTGTCTTCAGCAGAGCAAAAGGTATGCACTCCAGAGTCTGCAGCTATCAAAAGCACAGAAATGCTGTAATTCTTCACACATATTTCTCATGTCACCCAATCAAAACTCTTCCCTCACTTTTTTTCAAATGAAAACCCTTCCCCCCTCTGCCCTTTCTGTCTTTTCTGCATGGCAACCACCTCATTGGAAGACTTCTGGTGTTTGCAAGTTCACACAACTTTGTTGCAATTGAACTCTGAACTCTCAGTGCACCTGCATATCCAGTGCATTCTTTCATTTAATGATTTTTTATTGACCATTCAAAATACATCTTTCAAAGAACACATCCGTGCACCCTAACTTTCTGTTTTCAGCAATCAAAATCCACCAATCACTGTTACTGCTTCATGAACACAGAACTCCACAGTTTTTTTCATTTTAAACTCTCATTTTTTCAACTGCCATTTCATTGCCACACTTCATCTGACTGCAGGAGAACCTTCTCTCACCATGTTTTCTGTCTGGATTGTTGGACATAGTTATATTCACTGGGCTCAAAGGTACGTTGAAAACAGGAAATTACCTAACCTCAATTTACAAGATGTGGAAATTAAGTGGTTTGGCCACAGAGGATTAAAATGTCACCAATTGATACCATTGGTGAAAACCTTTATGCATTTGCCCAAACCTGACCTGTTAATTGTGCACTGTGGAGGTAATGACTTGGGCACTTTGACTGGTGTAGGTCTGGAAATGCTTTTAAAGGACACCTTTGAGCAATTAATGGCACTTTTTCCTCAGACTGCCTTGGTATATTCAAATATATGCCAAAGACAGAAATGGAGGTGGTCAAACCAATTTTGTCCACAAATTGTGAAGTCGAGGAAGCATGTAAACAAATCTGTTTCAGCTTACATGAGAGACCATGGAATGGGCTCCCTGTACAACAATAACTTGCGTTACTACATGCAAGATATCTACAGAGGAGATGGAGTTCACTTCTCAGATGAGGGCAACAGAGTTTTCACTCTGAATTTAAGAATGTGCATTGGTACCTACTTATAAGTACCTAAATGTACCATAAACCCAAAAGCTCTTCTCAGAGCTACCCTACATCTAATCACTCACAATTATTATTTTACTCTAACATTTTCACTAATTTTCAACAAAGTACGCTCCCCGGGGCGCTACCCGGTACGCGAACCGGGAGCTAACCTCGCGAAATTTTTTTAAAAAATGTTTTTTTTTCGCACATATGGGCCTCTTCAGCCACCCTCACAAAACCTAGGGGGTCAAGATAAGTCTACCGTGCCCCCTTCTACCCATTCTGAACATTATTTGCCCTCCATCTTGTATCTAAATTCGACCGAAACACAAAGGGCCCGATTCACAGAATGAACTTAAGACAAAATCCTAAACTTACTACAATTTGGTATTCACAGAATGCACTTACTACAATTTGGTATTCACAGAATGCACTTAGTACTTTCGGGATTCACAGAAGAAACTTACTACTTTCGGGATTCACAGAATAAACTTACTACTTTCGGGATTCACAGATTTGATTTAAGACTACTAACTTTACGTCCGCCGCCGGGGAGTAATTTACGGCACGTAATCGTAATTTACGCCATTGTGGCGTATATTACGATCACGGGGCGTATATTACGATTACGGGGCGTATGTTACGATTACGGGGCGTATGTTACGATTACGGGGCGTATTTTACGATTGCGGGGCGTACTTTACGATTTTTGGCCGTTGGGCATTAGCCAAGGGGAAACACCTGGCCAAGGTCCACCCATCCCCCAACAAGGATCAGCTGACACACAGCAGCCAATCCCTGGCCTGCTGCATGTATTAAAGCAGAGCAGACACTAACAATCCCTTTTCAGGATGCCACTGAACGTGTTTGTAGCACTACCCCTTGCCATGCGGCAAAACTACTTGCGGAGGAGGAGAAGAGCAGAGAGGATCTACAGGCAGAGGGTCAACATATTTGGAATGTCTAGCCAGGATGTAAGGGCCAGGTACCGTTTCCCACCTGAAGTCATCTTGGATATGATATGTGAGTGGGAACAGGAACTTGACTCTGTGACCTGCTGCTCACATGCAACACCAGCATACCTCAAGATCCTTTCTGCCCTCCACTTCTTTGCTACTGGGTCCTTCCAAAGGGTCACCAGTGACCATGTGGGCATTTCCCAGGCGAGCCAGTCGCGGTGCCTGCATCAGGTACTGAGATGCATCACTGATAGAGCCCCCAACTACATCAAAATGCCATATACTTTGGCCATGAGACAAAGGACAGCAAGAGATTTTTATCTCCCTGCACAATTCCCACGTGTGCTGGGTGCAATTGATTGCACCCATGTGGCCCTTCAGCCACCCGCCACATTGCACACATCTTCTGCAACAGACACAGATGGTATTCCATCAATGTTCAAGCAGTCTGTGATGCCAGTGGAAGGTTCATCAATGTGCATGCAGTGTTCCCAGGCAGTACACATGACAGCTTCATATTCCGCATGTCACCTCTTGCTCGGCGTATGGCTGCTGGAGAATTTGGTAACATGTGGCTACTGGGTAAGTACCAACCAATGAAAATGAGTGATATGCGTCATTGAAATGTCTGAATGCCCCCCAATAGTAATGATTGTACAATAAGATACATGGCCCAACAGACACTGCATGTATGAACGTATAGATCATGTCCTGTGAAAGTCAAAGAGTGAAATGTTAACAACTGCCCTTTCTTCCCTCCTCAGGTGACGCTGGGTATGCACTCTCTCCACATCTCCTCACCCCTTACAGGCGTGCTAACACTGTACCTCAGCGTAGGTACAATAGGGCACACATACGTACTCGAGCCATCATCGAGCGCACTTTTGGACTGTTGAAGTCGCGATTCCGATGTCTCGACCGTACAGGGGGTGTGCTTCTGTACTCCCCAGTAGTCGTGTGCAAGATCATACTAGCCTGTTGTGTTTTGCACAACATTGCTGTAAAGCACGGCTTACACATGCCTCTCGAACCTCGACTAGCTCTGAATGTGGGAGACCGGGCTATTGCACATGACCGACGTCAGGGCATGCAAGTCCGTGATCAGCTTGTTGCCACGTATTTTGCATGAGCAACCTGTAGTGTCACGGCCAACATGTGGTTTGCTGTCTGTTGTCAATGATGAAATGTGGACAGACACAACAGTGTCCATAAATGCCACCCTGAGACGACTTTGCAAACCACACTAACTGCATGCAAATCACAGCTGCTGACAGAAGTCAAAAGGTGGATTGTGCCTCAGGTCATGTGCCCATGTCAGCAAGCAGCGTAGTGGACAGCCCTAAAACAAACTATTCACGCTGATGGCAAACAATACATGTCCTGACAGACATACCTGGACCTCATAAGGATGGGTCACCAATTCACAAAAGGTTTCATACTCAGGCCTATGCCCACTACAGATTTGACTCCCCCACAAACGATGGGCACAGAATGTGAGTGATGATGTCATGGGAGATTCATGCATCATGGGTCAGATTCACAATAACAGTTGCATCTCTGCCTATCAGCAGGGATGCCCCAGTAATTGTGCCTCACAGCAGACATCCCTTGCGCCATAGTGGATGTGCCGCATTGACAAAGCTGTGCGCTGTGGGCCAAGTATAGACAGAAGCGTGAAGCATATGCTGTGGTGAAGCACCACTGGAGTTGGGTTGCAAGCGCAATGCAGCTCCAGCAAGGCAAGCGGCGAGCCGATGCCTAACATGCAGCATCAATTCTTAGGCCTCCTACAAGCAGGCGCAGGGTTGTGACGCAGCATGGCCATGAAATGGACTGAGTGTAAAGTTGTAAATTTCACCCTGCCACTGTTCGGAGGTGTTTGTGTGCTGGAAGGCCCCCCCTGAGCAGGAATGCACAACTGCGGTCCAGGGCCTTACAATATGACACATTTCACAGATGCGTCATGTTGAAGATACCCCACAGCATGGAGGTGGCGTAGCGCTGCTGCGCCACCAAAGTTACACTACTGTGGCGCAATTGGTGCACACAGGGCTCGTATAGCTGCCCCCATATGTATCTGACATATCCACACCAATGTTACATAACACATCATTCAACTCTGATACTGAGTACTCAATATGAACTACATGTCCCATGATGCAAAGTATGAGATTAGGAAAGTGGGATGGATGTTCTCAGCCCCCTACCCCCTGTCACTGCATAAATGACTTGAAATGACCTGTTCCCCCTTTTCATACATATTCATTAAACACACCTGCATTGTCATTTCACTTTCCCCTACATCAGATCAACAGGATGGCAGTGGATTTGTTTACTGAATATGGATGGTCCAGGATGAATACAAAATGGCTGCAATATACTTCCTGTGATGTATTTCCTGTCTCCCACTACCTGTATAACATTTCCTGTATGATATAATGTGTTCCGGGTCATTTTCGTAATTTACGGCACGAAATCGTAGTTTCCGGCGCCGCATCGTAATGCGCGTGCGCGTAAACTACGACCCGGAAGCGGAAACTACGATTTTGGGCCGTAAATTACGAAAATAAACTAGAACACATAATTACATACAGGCAAGGCAATACATGAAGTGGGAGACAGGAAATACATCACAGGAAGTAGTTGGCAGCCATTTTGTGGTCATTCTGAGTCATCCTCTATCACTGATCAGATCCTCAGGCATCCTGCTGCTCTCATCTGACCTAATTCCCTATAATGGCTGAGGAATATGAGGAGAGAGCCCCCCCTTTCACAGACAGGGAATTGGACATCTTGGTGGAGGGAGTGCTGGAGAAATTCCCTCAGCTATATGGGGACCCTGAGCACCAGCTGAGCACTGCAGCCCGGGGCAGGCTATGGGCCAACATCGCCGAGCGCTGCAGTGCAGTGGGAGTGACCAGGAGGAGGCCAATGGCGTGCCGCAAACGCTGGGAGGACCTGAAGCGGTGGGCCCGTACCAAGGCTACCGAGCTGGCTGGCCTGTCCTCCCAGCACCATGTACATCGTCCTCGCCTGTCACCACTGTACAGGAGGGTCCTGCGAGCAGCTTGGCCGACCCTCCATGCTCAGCTGGAGGAGCACGAGCAGCATGGACCTAGTAAGTGCATCATATGCAATATGAGTCTGGGAGTATGATGTGAGTGAAACAGTGCTGTACCATTGTGTGTTCCATGCCTCCATTAGCCAATTGCATGTCCAAGCAGCAGGCACCAGGTTTCAAGAGGCACACTGTACTATACAGGCCAGGGTGCATTTTGGGAGTTGTAGTATTCTCATGACAACTGGGTAAATGAGCCACACTCATGCATCCATATTGAATTCTGCTCTGCCAGCACCACTACAATTGAACCAAGTCAATCATAACAGATGTGTGCATTGGATGAGCGATGGTACAGAGACTGTCCAGTCTGCACATGGCAGGCCATAGGGGATTGGATGTTGTGATTAGCATTGCACCTGTAGCGTTGTGTTCCAATTGAGACAGTTCATCATGTGCTTTGGAGTCATGACAGATTTTGAGATCCTTGCATCACTCACAAGTTTACATAGTTTGGCAAGGTGTGTCCACTGACAGACGTCTCACCCTCAGTGGCCTATATGACTTTCACATGTACAGGTAGCTGTCACAACCGCCCACCACTGTTCAGCGGTGTACTGCACTACCTTGTAAGTCAAGTAAGGCACTATGTGGCACTGGATTGTCCGAAGATGTGTGGGGACATCAAACGGACAGACACACAGGGCCCGATTCACAGAACTAACTTAAGACAAAATCCTAAACTTACTACTTTTGGTATTCACAGAAGTTAGGATTTTGTCTTAAGTTTGTCATAAGACAGACTTAAGACAGACTTTAGATAGACTTAAGTTAGGATTTTGTCTTAAGTCTGTCTTAAGTCTGTCTTAAGACAAACTTAAGACAAAATCCTAACTTCTGTGAATACCAAAAGTAGTAAGTTTAGGATTTTGTCTTAAGTTAGTTCTGTGAATCGGCCCCACAATGTAGCTAGAGGAGTACTCCAGACCCCACGTGGATGTGTGACCCACATTTGTCTTGTCCCATACAATGCTACAAAGCAGATGACACTTGTCCAGACGTTAAATAGCTGCTAATCCATATCAATGGCCAATATCTATTATATCTGGACTCTTCATGTTCTCCTCTGGTGGACTTATAGTTGAACTGGCACATGCAGCAATGACACGACACACAGATCACAACAATGCCGAGGTTGAGGTTTGGATAATGCAGTTGCGCAAGCCACAATAATACACATGAGATATCCATGTAAGACTCAATTCAGTATATGACTGTGTGCATACATGTAATGTAAGTGCATGGACAGAATGGGGGTCGGGAGTACACTGCCTCACAGTCCCAGCACGGTTTGTCCCTTTGCATCCTGGTAAATGCAATACACAGTTCAAACTTACTTAGGAATAATCTGGAGCCATACACCATTTTTGCAGCTGACTTTGCTGTATATCTCTAGACACGTGTTCCTGGAATGAGCGCTTCATCAGTAGAGAGCTGCAGTTTCAGAGAGCAAAGTAAATCATCTGGGTTTGCTGTGTGCCTGTGAGTGTTACTGTGATCTGAGAGGAACTTGGCAGCATTCCCTGCAAACACAGATGAATCAGGAGTAAGTTAGTACTGTAAACAGCATTTACCCGGATGCAAAGGGGCAAACTGTGCTGGGACTGTGAGGCAGTGTGCTCCCAACCACCATTGAGTCCATAAGGACTGATGGGCAGATCAACAAGGCACCTGCGCCTCTGTGCACCGCCATAGGGTCACTTTAGTGACGCAGCGGCGGAGCACACAAAGCGCCATGCTGCAGGATTACTACAACGTGACGCATACGGTGCAGGATCGCATCCTAAAAGTGGCTGATTGAAACTACAAGATTTCACTCAGTTACTATTATGGCCAAGCAGATTGAAATCTACGCACCCGCTTGAAGCAGGTGTAAGGATTGCCGCAGCATGTCAGCACTCCAGCAAAGCCCGGCTATTCCACCGGGGATGCATCACACATCTGCCACCCAAGCGCTACGCCGTGCCGCTTTGTACATGCGGGCCATCGGGGGTGACGCACGGGTGGGCTGATGGGTAGCAACTCATCAGACACACCTCTGCTGATTAGCGAGATGTGCCAGTAGTTGTAAATCGGCCCCTGATAACTATACAGTGTGATCAGAGGCAAACAAATTCGGACCTAGGCTATTCAATGTATGTGTAGCGTCATGCATGGAACAACCACCACATCAGGATTTTGCTTACACTTCTGCAGGCATGGCTGGTGAGACAGGAGATCCGCAGGAACAAGTCCGGAGAAAGAGACCATCAGTTCGGCGGCGGCTAAACCCTCTTTCCACCAGCGATGAGGGAGAGGAGGAGGAAGAGGAGGAGGAGGAGGGGCCCTCAACATCTGCAGGCCAGGGGGTTTCACCCACCCGGGATGAAGAAGAACATGACACTGGTACTATGTCCCGGGTGGAGGCTGTAGACATTGAAGGGGGGGGTGAAGAACCGGACAACTCCGACCATGATGTGGGAGATGGCCACTCAGCCACACATACCTCACCAGTGGGTCAAGAAGAGGTGTACCCAGGGCAGGCTAATGTTCAACCTGGGCCTGCCATCAGCCCCTCCCTACCTCTAGCGTCCCCCATGCTATCGGGGGCTCCAGCTCAATCCCCTGATACCTGTCCCCCTCCTCATAGCCGCCGAGCCATACCCATCCGCTCCGGACCTGAGGCACCACAGCCCTTCTGTGTCCCCCCCCCCCGTGCCGGTGCAGTTCCTCCCATGGCTGTGCCAGGGGACTTGAGTTGGATGGTCGAGGGTGAATCGGACATGTCCGCTCGCATCTTGCTACAGGTGTGTCTGGAGATACGCTCGATGCAAGCGCACATAGTCCGATCATTGGACAACCTCACCACCCAAGTCCAGTCCCAGAACACAGCCATTATGTCTTTCATCTCCCAAGTGCCTTCCCATACCACCGTCAATGTGTCCCCCTGTCCGTTGCCCCACACTGTTTCCCCCCATACTCCTCGTTTGTCACGTTCCCGTGTGGTGCCTGGTCCTGCATCAGCCAGCCGTGTGGATGTGTCCGACCCTGAGGATCTAGACATTGTGGTCCTGGAGGATGACCAGAAAGACACTTGACTGTTGGACGGAGACATTGTTTCGGACGGACATTTATTTTTCCCCTTGTGAATAGACTGGTTCCCATGACGCTACCTAACGTATTATATTTGTTTTGCCCCACCCAACTCCAAGTTCCATTCTCCTTCTGCATTAAGATCATCATTTGTTTTCCTTTCTCCCTTCCAAACGGACTGTTTGTTTGTGTTCCTACATAAATAACTTGCAGAATTAGACTTTGTCTGACTAGTTTGACTTCATTTTGAATGTCTATCCCCAAATATAGACACATATTTAGTAAGTCACATTCTATGCACATGACAACGTGTTGCCATGATGTGTTACACTTGTACCTGTCACACACACACACACATGCCTACATTGTCAGAAGGGACATGGTACACAACAGGATATTACTTTGGTAGATATTTATTGTAAAAATACTCCTAAGGAGCCCAAAACAAATTGGCCATGTCAATGGCGGTCATGTTTGCGTTTCCGCAATAGTGGGGGGGAGGAACGCGGTGAGGGGGGAGGTTGAGGTTGTCGCCTTCGTGTCTGTGGGTGTTGTCCAGGCTGATCAAGAGGTGCAGGTGCCAATGGTGTCTGCACATTGGGTGTCTGTGGCTGGAAAAGGGCTGGTTGTTCAGGTGGTTGAAGTGACTGTGCAGAGGTTGGTGGTGTTTGGGCAGGTAGTGGGGGTGGTGGGAGTGACTGTGCAGAGGTTTTTGGTGTTTGGGCAGGTAGTGGGGGTGGTGGGAGTGACTGTGCAGAGGTTTTTGGTGTTTGGGCAGGTAGTGGGGGTGGTGGGAGTGACTGTGCAGAGGTTGGTGGTGTTTGGGCAGGTAGTGGGGGTGGTGGGAGTGACTGTGCAGAGGTTTTTGGTGTTTGGGCAGGTAGTGGGGGGGGTGGGAGTGACTGTGCAGAGGTTTGTGGTGTTTGGGCAGGTAGTGGGGGTGGTGGGAGTGACTGTGCAGGGGTTGGTGGTGTTTGGGCAGGTAGTGGGGGTGGTGGGAGTGACTGTGCAGAGGTTTGTGGTGTTTTGGCAGGTGGTGGGGGTGTTGGGCGTGACAGTGCAGGGTGCGGGTGTGCTTGGGTACCTTGGCTGTGGTGCTGTGCAGTTGGTTTTACAGGTGTGGGGATGTGCTGTCCTACAGGCCGACATGATTGTTCCCCTCCCTGCGTTGGCCGTGAAGGTAGACTTTGGATCACTCTCACCATGCCCTCCATCATCTTCATGGCCAAGGCATGGTGTCTTGCACTGTCTTCCCTTTGGATGGATATCTGGTCTCTCATATTTCTTGAGAGTTCCTGCCAAGTGCTATCCATCCTTTCCAAAGCTTGGGTCATCCTGTCCATCACCTGAGGGAATTGGGCCATGTCCTGCAGGGACCCAGAAATGTCGGACAGGGTAGCCCCTATGGCCCGAATGTCCTGCCTCACATCTGCCTGCTGTCGGAAGAAGTCCTGCTCCCACTGGCCACCATCGCCACGTGCAGACCCCCTCTGCTGGTGTCTGCCAGGGATGAGATGAGCAGGTCCAAAAACAGGGGGGGGGGGGCAGGTAGAAGTCTGTGGGCAGGAGTAGTGTGCCCAGGGGATACCAGGTCCACAACAGGGCTGGTACTTCCCACAGTTGTTGGAGAGAATGGCTGGGATAAACTGCGTAGGGAAGAGTGGGTAGGGGAACCACCATGTCGGTCACGGACGTGAGGGCTGTGAGTGAGTGATGTCTGTGAGTGGATGTGTGGGAGCCGTGGATGGTTTGATGTATGTCGTGTTGTTGATGGTTTGAGAGGAGGCAGACGGGCGTGGCTTGTCAGAGGATGTGAGTCCAGGACGTCAGTATTGTCATCCTCTGAGTCAATAGAAATGTACTCATCATCCTCTAAGTCTACGTCCTCTTGATCTTGGTCATCCTCCTCTTGGGCATGAGTTGCAGCCGACATTGCTGCCTGGAGGATCAGAGGATTCTCCCCTCGGATTGCCCGTCGGCCACCACTGGTTGTCGGGCTGTCTGCCTCTCCCTCAGCATCACCTGAAACACAGAGGTTGCAACTGTATTAGTGATTGTCCAGGTATTACATGTGCTGCAACACTAGGGTTGTATTTACTGCACTTTGCATCAGCAGATGAGGATCATGTGATCATGTTAGGGTACCACCACAAATGGCCGCTCACACCATAGCACTGAGGTGTTGCACGGAGATCTACATGATAATAGCAAACTCACCAGCTCCAGCCCCAACTCTCTGTCCCTTTGCGTTCCCTCCTGGTGTATCCTGCTGCACCTGTCTCATCATAGTTGTAGTTGAAATACCTGTAGAGGGTTGAAACAACATTCTCAACGAACTGCCTCAAAAATGACAGACCTGCATATGTGTCACTCCTGGTCTGTATTTCACTTTGTAATCAACAACTGTTGATTCCATGTAGAAGGGGATCTCGATCTCTGTAATGGCTTTGAAATCTAAGCTGTTGACACTCCTCATGCCCGATTTACCTGAGGGACAGGTGCGCGACGGTTTCACAGCTGCAGCCAGGATGTCATGCAACCCCCGGGATGGTGTCCGTTGCAGTCGTCTCATCCTGTCAGCACCTGTGATGAGAAATACAAGTCCATATTTTAGTACAACAGATTGTGGCTATGAGATCAAATTAAATTCTCATTAGCCATTTGTGGAAAATCAAGGACGATGTGCAGCATGTGTAGCTCATTGACTTAACATGTGGGCACCCGCTCACAAGCAGCATTTGCTAGCTTACAGCCATGCAGCACTGACATCAATAAGATGACACATCAACTGAAGAACTTGTATGAGAAGGTTACTGATTTCACCCTTACCATTGTGACAGACTTTTTCCATGGGTGTAATGGTGTCTGTTGACAAGTCAGAAAGGAGTTCATGTGTGAGATTTGCAGTTGTCAGGGTCCTGATGTTGCCCATTTGTGCTTCCCTACCCATGAGGTCACACAGCTTATTTTTGAATGAGCAAAGACAGATTACTAATGTCCATCCTTTGAGTGTTCTCTGTTCCCATGCTCCATTTCCAACATCATGGTACAACTTACATGACAACAGATGGTGTCTTGTGCAGCAGACATCCAAACCTCATATTTCATACACTCACCTATACATTTGAATATGGTAGAAGGGAGGCAAGCAGAAGACAACATTTGGTTTAGATCACACATTGCAGATGAGGTGAGTAGCTTTGAATCTTCCCACCTGCAGAGGATTATCCTGTTGCCCTTCAGCCCAATCATTTAGCAGGTGTAACTGCATGAGGATTCACCTTAGCAGCCCCTACACCCATCTCACAGGTACACAACTGGCACCAGTGTGTGCCTCAGCCATACCAATTTCATGTTGATTTGACCATGTTAATTTTGCTAGGGATTTAGCATATCATTGAATAGCAAGCCTGTTGTGTTGTGGACGTTTCTTATGACACATTGTGCTATTGTATGTCCATCGTGCACACACTTGGCATACATTTTGTGTCAGCATCTCATTTGCCACCAGGGTCTGATTGGCCATGTGTTCAAATGCCCTATGTGAGCATATTGTGATGCAGGATAACATAGTTGTACAACACATACGGTGGAGGTGAAAGGCACAATTGATAAGCATTCAGCAAGCATGACTTACCGTGGCCCTGCACCGGAGCTGTAGGTGGTCCCTGGACAGATGTCAAGTCCAACCTAGTAGCAGAAGTCAGTGGGCGTCTGGGGTTCTGGGAGGACAACATTGTACCTACAATGATAAGTTTGTTTAGCAACTTTACATTCCTGCTGCCACATGTGATGCATTCAATTTCTGGCACAGGACGGGCACAAGCAGTCATGTTCACCACCGTTGCAGAAGTGTGTCATACATTATGTAATGAGTGATCACACATATAACTTAGATTGGGCCCACTACCTTGATGCTACCTATGTCACAATGACATGCCTACGAATCCATAGGTAAAGTCCACTATCGTGTTTTGTTGATGTCCGGAAATTATCCATCCAATGTACGCTGTACATGATCAGCTGTGTGGACTGTGCTGAATGAAGTATGTATGACAGATTAGAAGTTGGACTGTGTATGCATTGTCAATACTACAGAGACTGGTATCTCACTGTTTGGTCTTCATTTCCGTATCAGAGCAAATGCTATTTCTTGATAAGGTCTACATACACTATTACGATATGGTGTGTACACCCTTTTGACTTGTTGTGGCCCTCGATTACAGGATTGCTTTCCCCGTTCTGGGTTTGTTGGTGTAATACATGTTGGGTACCACATTTACAAAGGTATGATGAGCCTAGACATTTTATGATTTGTCTTTCGCTGTTCACAAATGTCAAATGTTAGAGGTAAATGTCCTTTGACAACTCCAATTGTAATGCAGCAAATGTAGCATAAATGGTTGACTCACATAGCTGGGCACTATTTGTCCCTCTGTCGTCTTCTGACGATATATGCATTTTGACCATCTCCTGTCCACTTTGACTTACCAGTTTGTGTGGTTGACATGCCTTCCTCGGTACGGTGCCGATTCCTCCTATGCGATGCGGTGACCTCTGCTACTGCAGTTGTCTGTGCTCCGGCTGGATGTGTCAATGGGTGAGAAGAGAGAAAAGTTGACAGATGGGAAATGTGCTTGTGTAACGTTTCGGGGATTAGCCCATATCTTCTGTGTGATAACAGTACTGTGCGGAACTGCTGCAGACGGGGCAGGTAGGAGCAGTGGTGTGTTGGGGATGTAATGGCGTGGCAGAGTGAAAATTGGACTACAGGATATGTGTTGGACATATTTACATCAGTGGATACTCTCACCGTCTGCTTTGTGATTTAGGCTGGCACAGGGTGAATTACTTTTTGGATATTTTGTGGCAGGTTTACGACCCCCTAGAGAAATGATGTACACTGTTGTTGCATCACTTCTGTGACACGACAGTGGTTTACAACAGAAAACACATTTAGGATTATTTGCAACGTGACGCTACTAGGGTGAATCGTCATGTTGTGAGGCCTTGCGCAACGTCAGCTTGGAGGTAGGCAGGGTGTACACTCCTTTGGGATAAGCCGCGTCCAAGTGAGTCAGTGTAATCTACGTGATTTCACAGTATCACTTATCAGAGGCCGCTGCGACGCAACCTTACGCCTGCTTGAAGCAGACTTAAGGAGTGGCACAGCACGTTACGTATGGGCATTGCATGGACATTGTTGGAGTTGCAACGCTCTTGCGACACAACTTCAGCAAAGCCCCCCTAGACACCATCAGATTCAACACACATCTCTTTATCCCTGCACCACAGTGCACCACCCTATGTACATGACACATCCGTGTTTGCGCAAGGGTTGAATTGCATGTCACATTGGTACTGGCGCTTCCCTGCTAATGTTTGTCTTTAGCTAATTTATTTATTTAACGTAATTTTAAATTTCCATTTCTCATTGCACATTTTCAGTCAATATGTACAGTTATTGAAATAGCTGGGTTGTGTATGTATGGCATCAGTACTGTGCACAGGTTTTTAATAGGGTGGTGGGTATTAGCCTTTTCTGATACAAAGTTTTCTGGGACTTGTGGTGCTACGTAGTGGGTGACACATGAGTCTCTGACTAACCATATATATTTATGCATTTTGGACAATTACCATGATCACTATGACAGTGTAACACAGACAATCTCTTCATGCACTTTTGCTTTTCATTCCACTTACCTGGTACCACGTAGCGGACGTCACTAACAGGCAGCCCATGGACCAAGTGGGGGTGTATAGTGGTTAGAATATCCTCCTCCAGTGGGGTGAGCTGGATGCGGGGTCCAGGGCATGCAGCAGGGAGGACTCGCCTCAGTTCTATCCGGGAGTACTTTTCCTTTACTCTCTGCTTTTCGTCCTGCCACTTTTTTTTGATGTCTTGTACAGTTCGCCTCTCCACGCCCAGGGCTGAGACAGCAGTGGCTATCTGCTGCCATAGTTGTTGCTTCTGTGCACCACTGGTGCAATATGGTGGTAGCCCATATAGGCGCTTGTGGTGCCTTACGATGTATTCCACGAGCATGGTGGTCTCCTCAGCTGTGAAATTTCTTTTCCTGCGCATCTCCATGGTCTCTGGCACTGGAAGCTTTGTCGTAAGTATCTCTGTGGCCAAACCTGTTCCTTCACTGTGTGCTGCTTTTATGTGTGTTGTGGTACTGGTCAATTAGGTTAATTGGCTTTAGCTGGAGTGTGGTGGGGGATGGTAGGCAGTGGCAGCATACACCATGGCAAAATGGAGCTGTTGGCTGGGATTGGCTGCTGTGTGTCAGCTGATCCTTGTTGGGGGATGGGTGGACCTTGGCCAGGTGTTTCCCCTTGGCTAATGCCCAATGGCCAAAAATCGTAAAGTACGCCCCGCAATCGTAAAATACGCCCCGTAATCGTAACATACGCCCCGTAATCGTAATATACGCCCCGTAATCGTACTATACGCCCCGTGATCGTAATATACGCCACAATGGCGTAAATTACGATTACGTGCCGTAAATTACTCCCCGGCGGCGGACGTAAAGTTAGTAGTCTTAAATCAAATCTGTGAATCCCGAAAGTAGTAAGTTTATTCTGTGAATCCCGAAAGTAGTAAGTTTATTCTGTGAATCCCGAAAGTACTAAGTGCATTCTGTGAATACCAAATTGTAGTAAGTGCATTCTGTGAATACCAAATTGTAGTAAGTTTAGGATTTTGTCTTAAGTTCATTCTGTGAATCGGGCCCAAAATGGTGGACTCCCGGAACGCTTAAGGTTCGCGAACCGGGGCGCTCAACGGTTCGCGTACCGGGTCGCTCCCTGGGAAGCGCACCATCAAAAAAGGTGGGAAAGTAGTTCACAGAAAAGCCACTGGAGACAATTTTGCCAAATATAGATTAGCTCATACTACATACCAATCCCTACCATTTTCACAAATTTGATTGGAATTCCATTTAGCCTGTAGACCTCTCTAAATACCCTGAGGTAAATTACTTCACAAAACACATCTGAAGTGTTGGAATTGACAACCAATGAAAATGTTACTTTCATTTTCTATTTTTTTTACCTGACATTTCATTGGTTATATACCTGAATATATATAAAGGAAGAGAAGAAAACACAGCCATTTTGACTACTACTTCTTGCTGTACATTTCAATAGTATTTTCACTAATTCCTTCAACTTCTTTCTAAAGGTAAGTTTTTATTTTTAAAACTGAAGTATATTGTGCACTATAAGTTAATATGGTAAACTTTTTCTGATAGATATATACTATCCCTCTGTAGTAGTTATAGATTTAGAGAGACTTCTCTGTTATAGTTAAGGATGGAGTTAGGCTTCTCTTGTATAATTATGAATTTACTTACGTTAAATCACATACACATTTTTATATTCCTACTTCCACTCTGATACTATACACTGCCCAAAGATAAATTCACTGATAAAAAATGCCTATCTAAAATTATTCCCAACATTGCCCTATCTCTACTAATATATATTTTTTTAATTCAAATTTCAGGCAAAATGGAAGGCGAAAACCAAGTTTCTTTTGAAATGGACCTGCAAGACAGCAGCCAAGAATTGATTGATACAATTGATCAAATTGACATTGAATTTTTCGATGAAACTTGGGACAATGAACTACTGCAATGTGTACAAGCAGTAGATAACCTCCTTGCAAATGAGGACATTTTACACCCTCAGAGACTACAATGTATATTCCATGATAATTATGAAATTTCTGACAATGAAATGTTAGAAAGTTTAATAAATTATGAAACACAATCACATTAAAAAAAATGCTTAAAAAATAAAGAAAATAAAAAATAATCAACAAAAACAACAATCAATTAACATACAGCATTTGAAAAGTCTATCATTCATTTTTCATTGCAGTACGCTGCCCAGAACGCTTCCCGGTTCGCGGACCGGGCGCTCCCCACGCAAAAAAAAAAAATTTTTTTTTTTGTTTTTTTTGCCCCGCGGGGCCCTTTTAAAACCTCCACATTAAACCTAGGGGGTCAGGGAGGATCTAGTATGCCCCCTTATGGTCATTTTCGCCTTTGTTTTGGCCTCCTCTTGTCTCTCAATCCTACCGAGAGACAAGATGGCGGCCGCTCCGGACTGTTTAGAATGTTGACAGACACCGGAGAGCCAATCAGCTTAGCTACGCGAAGTTCCGGTACGCTTAAAGTCCGCGGACCGGAGCGCTGCCCGGAGCGCGCTTACAGATATATATCTTTTTTTAAACGTTAATTTCTCAAAATCCACTGGAGCACATATATTGAGACCTAGAAAAGGCACATCGGGCTACCAGTCCCTACAATTTTGCCAAGTTTCGTGCAAATCCATTCAGCCGTTCGGGCTAAAAGTGAGGCCAACCGCCCTATGGAAAACTCAATGTTAAAAACACGTTTTGGGACCCCCCTTTTTTCTCGGCCCCCCCTGGACGAACCCCCCCCAAATTTTAGGGGGCTGCTCAGAAACAAAATGTTCCATTTTCCAGAAAATTTCAGCCAATTCCGTCCTCAAACGCCAAAGTTATTAGACATAGAATTTTCAAAAATCCCATAGGGAAAAAATCCTAACTATATATACCTACTGGCGACCACCAGTAGGTAATATATATATATATATAAATATATATATATATATATATATATATATATATATATATTACCTACTGGCGGTCGCCAGTAGGTATATATAGTTAGGATTTTTTCTCTATGGGATTTTTGAAAATTCTATGTCTAATAACTTTGGCGTTTGTGGACGGAATTGGCTGAAATTTTCAGGAAAATGGAACATTTTGTTTCTGAGCAGCCCCTGACAATTTGGGGGGGTTTCATCAAGGGCGGGCCGAGAAAAAAGGGGGGTCCCAAAACGCGTTTTTCCCATGTTAATTTCCATAGGGCGGTTGGCCTCACTTTTAGCTCGAACGGCTGAATGGATTTGCACGAAACTTGGCAAAATTGTAGGGACTGTTAGCCTGATGTGCCTTTGCTAGGTCTCAATATATGTGCTCCAGTGGATTTTGAGTAATTTAGGTTCAAAAAAAGATATATATCTGGGCGGAGCCTAACCACACATCTGATCTGATTGGCTGTCAGCACTTCATCCAAGAAGTGTTGGCAGCCATCTTGGGACCAATATACATGATAGCACCTCATTAAAAAGCATTGTAGTTAATAGAGGGTTTTAGGACTTTAGTTACATTATAAATCATTTGTTGATGGTACCATACTCGTTTTAGGAATTGTGGTGGGTTCTAAGGTGATTTTACCATGTGAAAAAACCTTCTGCTGTGATATCATGAATATTGTTTGAAAGAAAACTAATATCTCATGACTTTCCCACAGTGGTTTGGAAGGGGATCTATAAGCTAAACTGAAAGCATATTTTCTGTAAATTCACATTATCTTTCTCAGTCATGTGAAAATGAAGTCTGACATTCTCAGTAAAACATGTACATCCAACAAGGACAGAGACTGTCAGTTGATTCCTTTGTGTTCTACTGCAGCCTCCTAGAGTGTTCTAAAGAACAACTAGAGCGCTAACAGTCCTACTTATTACAAAGGTATGGCACACCTGAAGCCATCTTGATTGGAATAAAGTGGTAACTCTTAAAACATTTAATTTAAAAAGAAACAACATGAGGGGGTATATTTTGCCATAGAAAGTATGATTAGTGCTGCAGAATGAAAAATTAGGGCACATTTTGAGTGACTTCTCAAATCCTTTTCTATTTCATTAAAACATTCTGACATGCAGTCTCCCAAAATGGCCACCAGAGACAAAAGAGCCCAAATGTAGCCCAAATATCACCCAGATGTAGCCCAAGTATAGCCCAATGACAGAATGTCCCAGAGTGTTCTAAAGAACAACTAGAGCGCTAACAGTCCTACTTATTACAAAGGTATGGCACACCTGAAGCCATCTTGATTGGAATAAAGTGGTAACTCTTAAAACATTTAATTTAAAAAGAAACAACATGAGGGGGTATATTTTGCCATAGAAAGTATGATTAGTGCTGCAGAATGAAAAATTAGGGCACATTTTGAGTGACTTCTCAAATCCTTTTCTATTTCATTAAAACATTCTGACATGCAGTCTCCCAAAATGGCCACCAGAGACAAAAGAGCCCAAATGTAGCCCAAATAGCACCCAGATGTAGCCCAAGTATAGCCCAATGACAGAATGTCCCAGAGTGTTCTAAAGAACAACTAGAGCGCTAACAGTCCTACTTATTACAAAGGTATAGCACACCTGGAGCCATCGTGATGGGAATAAAGTGGTAACTCTTAAAACATTTAATTTAAAAAGGAACAAAATGAGGGGGTATATTATGCAATAGAAGGTATTATTAGTGCTGCAGAAAGAAAAATTAGGGCACATTTTGAGTGACTTTTCAAATCCTCTTCTATTTCATTAAAAAATTCTGACATGCAGTCTCCCAAAATGGCCACCAGAGACAAAAGAGCCCAAATGTAGCCCAAATATCACCCAGATGTAGCCCAAGTATAGCCCAATGACAGAATGTCCCAGAGTGTTCTAAAGAACAACTAGAGCGCTAACAGTCCTACTTATTACAAAGGTATGGCACACCTGAAGCCATCTTGATTGGAATAAAGTGGTAACTCTTAAAACATTTAATTTAAAAAGGAACAAAATGAGGGGGTATATTTTGCCATATGAATTATGATTAGTGCTGCAGAAAGAAAAATTAGGGCACATTTTGAGTGACTTCTCAAACCCTCTTCAATTTCATTAAAAAAATTCTGACATGCAGACTGAAACATGCACTTTGAATACCAGCAGCAGACGTCCCTGGTGAGCAGTAGCTTTACTACAGTGATCTAATGTGCAACTAGAGTGCTAACATTCAGAATTTATGGCAAATGTGTGACACATCTGAATGCCTTCTTGATGGAACCAAAGTAAACAAGCATTGAAAATGCAATAGATCTCGCCCTCGTTTAAGTTAAAGCCATTCTGTTTGTAATGAGGTGGCTTTTTAGCTTTGCTTTTATTAGTGTTTTTTCAACTTTCATGTAAATAACATGCATCTGTATGCATATAAGTATATGTATGCATGCATTTATGTTTGTATTTATATAGATATACAGATGATATATGTTTATATATGTATGTATATATATATATTCACTGAAAAAACCATAGGTTATAGACCATATATAGTTAGGAATTAGCATTTACAAAACCTTGAAAATTCACTGAAAAAACCATAGGTTATAGACCATATATAGTTAGGAATTAGCATTTACAAAACCTTGAAAATTCACTGAAAAAACCATAGGTTATAGACCATATATAGTTAGGAATTCGCATTTACAAAACCTTATTTTACTCACACAAAACCATTGAAATTCCATATATAGTTAGTTGCACTAACTATATATCGCGCACCCGCAATCCACTGCTGATGATGTCACATATTACATCATTCATGACATGGTCAGTGACATCACTGATGACATCACTGATGACATCTCAAATGACATCACTGATGACATCACTGATGACAACATCCAGTGACTGTATGTTTCTGTAAAGTTAAAATATGTCTTACATTTTGAAGAATGAGTGGATGTATAAGTGTCTGGATGAAGGATTTAGTAGGTGCATGACTGACTGTATGAGTGAGTGATTAAATGTGTCTCACTGAGTGCATGGGTTAGTGACTAAACTGTCTTAATTTGTGCATCATTATGTCTGTTGTTCTGTAAACTGTTGCATGTGTTGATAAGTAGCTATATGAGTAACTATATGGGTTATTGATTGGTTGCCCAAGTATTGGTATGGGAGACTGAGTGTGTGTGTGGGTGGCTGGGAGGTGTATGACTCTGTGCATAGATGTGTGAGCAGTTGATTCACTAGATGTATGGTTTCAAAAGTGGATGTGGAAACAGCTGTATGGGCGGTTGACTGTGTGCATGAGTGTATTGGTGAGTGAATGGATATCTCAGTGCTACATGTCAAAGTAAGTACATATGTAAAACACAGTACATGTGAGAGTTGACATATATAAATAACTGTGCATAAGAGCCAGTGAATGTGTGAGTGGCGGTATGGATCATTGTGAACTTGTATCAGGGATTGTATAAGAGAGTAAATATGTGTTAGTATATGTTTGAATAAGTAAGGTGTGTATAACTGTATAGTTGAGGAAATGGAGGTGTGATTGATTCTTTGCATGACTGACTAGGTGTGTGAGTAACTCCATGGATGAGTGACAGTCAGTGAGTGTCTGTTTACACTGATTGTATCTAAGGTTATATTAGAGTCTGAAGAGGTTCATCGTATTATCACATGAATGATATCATCAGTGATGTGATCAGTAATGTCAAATGAGATGTCATCAGTGATGTCATCAGTGATGTCATTTGAGATGTCATCAGTGATGTCATTTGAGATGTCATCAGTGATGTCATCAGTGATGTCACTGACCATGTCATGAATGATGTAATATGTGACATCATCAGCAGTGGATTGCGGGTGCGCGATATATAGTTAGTGCAACTAACTATATATGGAATTTCAATGGTTTTGTGTGAGTAAAATAAGGTTTTGTAAATGCGAATTCCTAACTATATATGGTCTATAACCTATGGTTTTTTCAGTGAATATATATATATATAAATATATATATATAAATATATATATATATATATATTACCTACTGGCGGTCGCCAGTAGGTATATATAGTTAGGATTTTTTCTCTATGGGTTTTTTGAAAATTCTATGTCTAATAACTTTGGCGTTTGTGGACGGAATTGGCTGAAATTTTCAGGAAAATGGCACATTTTGTTTCTGAGCAGCCCTTGAAAATTTGGGGGGGGGTTCGTCAAGGGGGGGCCGAGAAAAAAGGGGGGTCCCAAAACGTGTTTTTAACATTGAGTTTTCCATAGGGCGGTTGGCCTCACTTTTAGCCCGAACGGCTGAATGGATTTGCACGAAACTTGGCAAAATTGTAGGGACTGGTAGCCCGATGTGCCTTTTGTAGGTCTCAATATATGTGCTCCAGTGGATTTTGAGAAATTAACGTTTAAAAAAAGATATATATCTGTAACAGCGGACCGGGCAGCGCTCTGGTTCGCGGACTTTTCGCGCAACGGAGCTTTGTGAAGCGAAGCTGATTGGTTCTCCGGCGTCTGTCAACATTCCAAACAGTCCGTAGCGGCCGCCATCTTGTCTCTCGGTAGGATCGAGAGACAAGAGGAGGTCAAAACAAAGGGGGAAATAACTATAAGGGGGCATAGTAGATCCTCGCTGACCCCCTAGGTTTGATGTGGAGGTTTTAAAAGGGCCCCGCGGGGCAAAAAAAAAAAAAAATAATAATAATCGAACGGCTGAATGGATTTGCACGAAACTTGGCAAAATATTAGGGACTGGTAGCCCGATGTGCCTTTGCTAGGTCTCAATATATGTGCTCCAGTGGATGTTGAGAAATTAACGTTGAAAAAAAGATATATATCTGTAACAGCGCTCCGCTTCGCATACTTTTCGCGTTACGGAGCTTTGCGAAGCTGATTGGTTCTCCGGCGTCTGTCAACATTCCAAACAGTCCGTAGCGGCCGCCATCTTGTCCCTCGGTAGGATTGAGAGACAAGAGGAGGCCAAAGCGAAGGGGGAAATGACCATAAGGGGGCATAGTAGATCCTTCCTGACCTCTTAGGTTTGATGTACCATTTTGCCAAGTTTGGTGTAATTCCGTTCAGCCATTCAGGCTGTAGACGTATGTAAATGTCCTATGGAAAATTGCTGAAGCTGATTGGTTCTCCGGCGTCTGTCAACATTCCAAACAGTCCGTAGCGGCCGCCATCTTGTCTCTCGGTAGGATCGAGAGACAAGAGGAGGTCAAAACAAAGGGGGAAATAACTATAAGGGGGCATAGTAGATCCTCGCTGACCCCCTAGGTTTGATGTGGAGGTTTTAAAAGGGCCCCGTGGGGCAAAAAAAAAACAAAATAATAATAATCGAACGGCTGAATGGATTTGCACGAAACTTGGCAAAATATTAGGGACTGGTAGCCCGATGTGCCTTTGCTAGGTCTCAATATATGTGCTCCAGTGGATTTTGAGAAATTAACGTTGAAAAAAAGATATATATCTGTAACAGCGCTCCGCTTCTCGTACTTTTCGCGTTACGGAGCTTTGCGAAGCTGATTGGTTCTCCGGCGTCTGTCAACATTCCAAACAGTCCGTAGCGGCCGCCATCTTGTCCCTCGGTAGGATTGAGAGACAAGAGGAGGCCAAAGCGAAGGGGGAAATGACCATAAGGGGGCATAGTAGATCCTTCCTGACCTCTTAGGTTTGATGTACCATTTTGCCAAGTTTGGTGTAATTCCGTTCAGCCATTCAGGCTGTAGACGTATGTAAATGTCCTATGGAAAATTGCATGGGGAAAACACATTTGAAAGTGTTGAAATTTAGAACCAATTAAAATGTTACTTTGGTTTTGTATTTGTGTGTGATGAAAGTTAATTGGTTATGTATATATGTCAAATGAGAGGAAACCACAGCCATTTTGTGATACTACTGTCTGAGGTACATTTGTGAGGAATTTTTGGTGGTGAATTTCTGGTGTTTGATTTACACAGTACTAACACTTCTGCTACTTTTAAAAAGGTGAGTTGTTAATTTGTATGGGGAACTATGTTGTACACTTGAAGATAATTTGAAAAATGTTTTCTGTTATTTATTTGCAGTCCTTCTGTTATACTAAATACTTGATAAAGTTAGTTTTATATTATGTATTACTAAAGACGATAAATGAAAGTGATTATTTTTTTCTGCAATTTACAGCAAGCAATTTCAAAATAAAATGGCTCACAATGAAGAGACCGTGGCAATTTCTTTTGAATTGTCCAACACATTGATTGAAATTGAGAGCACCAATAATGAAATATTGTCACAAGGAGGACATGACTTGTATGATTCCATTAGATTGATTGAAATGGACAGCACCAAGAATGAAATATTGTCACAAGGAGATGACTTGAATGATTCCACTACATTGATTGAAATTGAGAGCACCAATAATGAAATATTGTCACAAGGAGGAGATGGCTTGTATGATTCCATTAGATTGATTGAAATGGACAGCACCAATAATGAAATATTGTCACAAGGAGGAGATGACTTGAATGATTCCACTACATTGATTGAAATTGAGAGCATCAATAATGAAATATTGTCACGAGGAGATGACTTGAATGATTCCACTACATTGATTGAAATTGACAGCACCAATAATGAAATATTGTCAGAAGGAGGAGATGACTTGAATGATTTTTTTGATCAATCTCTTGCTTGCGAATTTATCGAGTGTTTGGAGACCATAGAGTTACAAGAATCATCATTGGAGACTTTTAATGAGGACATTGCTGATGAGGACATGTTACTAGTTCTTTCAAATTTAGAAAATTCTGAAGAATAAATTTATATTTAGAAATCAAAAATTGTTTGAGACATTATTCATTTTTATTTTTAATTTATGAGGTTGTAGCGAAGTGATTGTAGTATAAAATGAGACTTATAGTATAGAGTGCAACATTTTTATGTTACATGGTAAGTTTACTCATATTTACTTCCCTTCTGCCACTATATTATCTCCAATGTGTATTTGACATGTCTTCTTCATCTCCGGCCTCCTTTCTCTCACTGTGTGTCTCCGATGCATCTTATCGCTGCTATTTTGTGTAATTACAGAAGAGAGTAAAATAAAATAGTTCGGAACGTGAAAAGGGGGCAAAGTAGAGTACTCCTCACCCGCTAGGCCTTTTTAGGCGGTCCCAAAAGGATCAGTTTCTGCTTTCCTGAGAGATTATGGTATGAGTTCCATATACCACAATAACTTGCATTACAACATGCAAGATATCTATCTCCTATTACCAACTTTTGGAGATATTCGCGCTAAGCGCGAATATCTCCAAAAAGTAACACCTGCCCTGAGCAGTTCTTAGCCATGTTATCCAATGGGAGGTGGATAACATGGCTAAGAGTATTAGCTCGGTAATGCATGAATATCGCTGAGTTTTTAGCGATATTCATGCATTGCGGCCGTTTATTATCGCATTTGCGATAAACCTTGATAATAGTAAGGTTTATCTTCGATAATTTCTGACGATGCTTAGTGGTAAAAAATTGGTTGGTAAGCATCGTTAGCGATAAATATCGCTTAACTTTGGTAATATGCCCCAACGTCTGTTAACGTTCGATTCGAAGGAAATGAGGAAGTGTTGAAAAACATTGTCTGCGCCATCTTGCCTTTTTTGAAATGCCACACTTTTGTCGTGCACGGCAGCCATTTTAGATGTCTTGACCAGACCCACTCTCTGCACGCTGTCGATTCGTAGCATGGCTCCTCACCCTCGTAAGCATCTCCCCCAGGCACTGGTCACCACCGCTCTCTGTCTTATGCATGGGCAATAAACCTCCCCCCATCTGCGCTGCTCTTCCCTGAGAATCACACTCTGTGCCCGCCCGACACCTCCCTTTCGCCCTATTCACTACCGCACCCTCTGACACTCCTCTTTCTCTGTGTCCGATTGTCCAGGCTATCAGCTAGCCCTGCAGATGTAGTTTATGGCCCCAGCTGTAAAGAATCACCCCTCTTCAAAGGAGTTATAGTAGATCAAGGCCCACACTCGATGAGATCCGTCACACCACACGTGTTCCTACTATCTGAAAACCATCCTGTATTGTGATTGGGGAGGGGACCGAGCCTGAAGCGGAAGATTCCAGGAATGACTCTTTGTACATCAAAGTTTTTACAATTATGTGTCACATTAAAAATATATAGCACTCCAACAAAGTAGTAGGAATATAAAACTTTAATAACATATAAATATATACAACAAAACAAAAACAGTAAAAACATTTAAACAACGAAGAGACCGTGGCAATTTCTTTTTAATTATCCAATAGATTTATTGAAATTGACAGCACCAATAATGAAATATTCTTGTCAGTAGCGGTCTGTTGTGCGAATAGTTCCAAGGCAGCAGAACGCGCTGAAATCTAGATGGCACGAAAGTGATGTCTAGTAAGTTGCCGCCCAGCAAAAAACGGCGTGGGGCGCCGCGGGGGTGAGTGAGTCCAGTAGGCACCACAGCTATTCTTACCGGCATTGCAGAATTACTGCTGGGGACAATGCCTGTGCTGTAGCAGGGTCACAGCAGAAACAAAAAGGATTCTGTTGAAGATGTTGTTGGTTTTCAATTTCCATATATAGTTAGTTGTACTAACTATATATCGCGCACCCGCAATCCACTGCTGATCATGTCACATATTACATCATTCATGACATGGTCAGTGACATCACTGATGACATCACTGATGACATCACTGATGACATCTCAAATGACATCACTGATGACATCACTGATGACATCTCATTTGATATTACTGATCACATCACTGATGACATCATTCATGTGATAATACGATGAACCTCTTCAGACTCTAATATAACCTTAGATACACTCAGTGTAAACACAGACTCACAGATTGTCACTCATCCATGAAGTTACACACACACCTAGTCAGTCATGCAAACAATCAATCACACCTCCATTTCCTTAACTATACAGTTAAACACACCTTACTTATTCAAACATATACTAAAACATATTTACTCACTTATACAATCCTGGATACAAGTTCACAATGATCCATACAGCCACTCACACATTCACTGGCTCTTATGCACAGTTATTTATATATGTCAACTCTCACATGTACTGTATTTTACATATGTACTTACTTTGACATGTAGCACTGAGATATCTATTCACTCACCAATACAGTCATGCACACAGTCAACCGCCCATACAGCTGTTTCCACATGCACTTTTGAACCCATACATCTATGCAGAGAGTCATACACCTCCCAGCCACCCATACACACTCTCAGTCTCCCATACAAATACTTGGGCAACCAATCAATAACCCATATAGTTAATCATATAGCTACTGATCAACACATGCAGCAGTTTACAGAACAACAGACATAATGATGCACAAATTAAGACAGTTTAGTCACTAACCCATGCACTCAGTGAGACACATTTAATCACTCACTCATACAGTCAGTCATGCACCTACTAAATCCTTTGTTCAGACACTTCTACATCCACTCATTCTTCAATATGTAAGACATATTTTAACTTTACAGAAACATACAGTCACTGGATGTTGTCATCAGTGATGTCATCAGTGATGTCATTTGAGATGTCATCAGTGATGTCATCAGTGATGTCATTTGAGATGTCATCAGTGATGTCATCAGTGATGTCACTGACCATGTCATGAATGATGTAATATGTGACATGATCAGCAGTGGATTGCGGGTGCGCGATATATAGTTAGTACAACTAACTATATATGGAATTTCAATGGTTTTGTGTGAGTAAAGTAAGGTTTTTTAAATGCTAATTCCTAACTATATATGGTTTATAACCTATGGTTTTTTCAGTGAATATATATATATATATATAGTTAATAATTCTGCAATGTTAAATAATATATATGCTAGTATACTTAATATTATATAAATTATACTTACATTAGTGTTGCTTTACTTTTCTTGATGGTATGTTTTGATGGTCGTTCTTTATTCACTGTTATATTTTCTGTTGGTATGATAGCAAAATGTTTTTGTTATAAAAAAATGTACATATACTTTTAATCAAATTGTATCCTTCTGACTTTAGTAGCAAAACAATGAATACTAACTAGTTGTAGTTGATTAATTTAATTTTGTGGATGTTTTTGTTGGTGCAGTTTGCAGAAGCTGAGAGGAGAAAATAAGTTATTAGTTAAAATTGTTGTTTTATTGAATTTATTGTTTAATATTTTGTTTTATTTGTTGGTTTCTTTATATACTTACTTTCTTTGATTTTTTTCTTTAATGTAGATTTTATAGCTTTCTTCAAAGTTGTCGGTTGCAACCTCTTTTGGTGCAGTTGTATTGAAGTGTAAGCTGTGAAGTAAACGAGAAAAGGTTATATTTTTAGTTTATTAGATTACTTACATAATTTATGAACACATGTATGAAGCTAAAGAATTGCAAATCTTTAATAGCCATGTTTAAGGAATTGCTATTTAAGAGTTGCATGTTTTAATGTATGTAGGAATTGCTAAATAAATTGTTATTTATACACAATCTTAAACAGAGTGTATAATATTTTGTTATTAATTCCTATGGATGTAGAGGGACATAGTAATTAATTGGAAACTATTTGTAGTTTGATATTACTTATTTTGCTATTGCATTTTCAGTTGATGTATTTTAAAAACTACTTGTATTGGTTATAAATAAGGATTTTTTTATATTTAGCTTGTTTCTGACTGGTAATAACATTGATGCTTGTGATCATTTTTTTTAATTTAAAAACATTTTGTAATACATATTATATACTCACTATTTTTTGTTGATGTAGTGGTTTTTGTTGATCTTGATATTGGTTGAATTTTGTGGCAGCTGTAAAAAGTAAGTATTTGTTAGCTATGTTTTGTAGTTTTTATTATGTTTTACAAATCAAATTAACTTAATAATTTTGTAAGTTAATTTCTATATTTATTTGTTACATTTTAAATGCTGTTGAGTTAAATATTGTGGGTACTAAAATGTTTCTCATATATTTTCTAGGTGTGTTTGTAATAAAGTTTAATCTGTGATATTTAAAGAAAAACATGTAGTGATTTTATGTAATTAAATTTAAAAACGGTGAAGTATTTATAATTTGTTATAAAATGTTGTTCTTACCTGTGTAGTAGAACATTCTATATAGTTGTTTATGTAGTTCTTCTTTCTTCTCTTTTCTCTCTCTTGCAAAGTGACGCGCTTCCTCCTTGTTTAGCCAATGTACGGGTAAAATTGCGTTAATTAATTCCTTGTTTTCATAGTGTTTATTTAATTAGTTAACATTTTCCTATTTTCTATTTCTATTTTCTATTGGTTTGTTTTTGTTTAGTTTAAATTTGTTGGTAGAGATACCTGTTTTGCATTTTTTAGCTGTTACCTTTTAATTAGTAAATAATGTCTATTTAATGATTGTATATATGTTATTTATTGTTGTTATTTAAATACTCTTGCAACTAAAAGTAATTTAAAGTACTTATAGTTGATATATATTAATTTTAGTTCATTTTCGGTTGGTTTGTTGGATATTTATTTAATGTTGGATTGTTAATTTATTTATTTAAGTTAGTATTATAATAGTATATTTTTAAATTATTAAATATTTTTGATGTATCTTGTTATAGATAATTTTAATTAATTGGGATATGTAAGTTAATTTTATCATTTTAAATAGTGTTTTTTAATTTTAAATGTTCTTTTTGATGTCGTTCATATGTATTTTATCGGCATGAGTGTAGCCGATATGGTTGATATCGATATTTTTGGTGTATGTGTTTTATTTTTAATGTTATCGATATTTTTGTTCGCTATATTTATGTTGTCGATAGTTTTGTCATCTATATTTTTAAAGAAAATATATTTTTATTGATGTTTGTGTAATTTCTTGTTTAACCCCTTGCGTGCTGGCATCGGCCATTGGCCGACGGGAGCACTATCTCGCTAGTGTTGCCGTCGGCCAATGGGAGCACTACCTGGCCAGCGGAGCCCCACCCACCTAATATAACACCCGCACCGCGGTGGAAAAACCACCGTGGTTAAGGCGTTAAGTATAGGGTGTCGATATTTATGTTTATGATATTCATGCCGCAATATTTTTGTAGGACGAAGATTTTGTAGTTGATATTTTATCAGTGATCCATAAGGAATGCTCTAAAGAATGGCCAATTCCCCTGAATCTGTCCATCACTAGTTCCCTGAGTTTAACTCAGCATTGTCTTTCCAAAAGTCAAACTCTTCTACAGACAGCTGAGAAATGAAAGATGCAGAATAATTCATCATGGTGTCAATCAGCATAGTTTTCTTAGCCTGTGAAGGTGTAAGTTTATGATAAATAGACACTGGGTCAGCTGGATTGTGACCAGAAAAATATACACACGTCTGTGCAAATCATTTCGAGATATCCTGTTGTTGTGTAGGGCAGGGTTCCCATTGTGGTAATTAAATACTGCATGTGGAGGATTTACTCTATGTAAATAATGGTGAATGTAATGGTGAAAACTGAATATTTCACTATAATTACATGTTCCTTCATACATTTTTTCACTATTAAAACCCGTAAAGTGCTCTACATCAGAAAACAATTCATGCACTGTGTTAATGTCCCAATCATCATAGATAGTACCAGGAGTGAATGCACCATTTTATCAAATTCAAAATACTTAAGGTATTTGCAAAGTTTCAGTCTGCCCAAATATATCATAGGATACCTTATCTCAAACAATTCCGTCAGGAACCGGAACACCTGAATTCTTTACCAGGGAAAGGTGCCTTTCCAGTTTTCGACATAACTACTGATTACTGGTCTCTCCCTTTTTTTCTTTTACTGAATCGAATTCCACAGTACTAGATTAGAATGTGGATTTATGTATCCATAAACCCTCACACCAAATTCTATTGATCACAAATTGTTAATAATATGCTCTTTAATTTTGTATATATTGTTACAGGTCAATGGACCCAGCCAGTGGAGAGTGATAAATGTTCACACCCACATAGTGGTACTGCCAACAACGTTTGGTAAGATTGGAGCCCCCCTCTATTCTGGTCCTGATGAAAGCCACGTAACCCACTGGGACAATTGGCAGAAACATGTTGACCTCTTTCTTAAAAATAATTTCACAGCAGTGACGGGATGATAGGACCCCTATTCACTGCACCTTCCATTTTAATTCCCCACAGTCTCCCTTTTGAATAAAGGATCATGGATGTACTGTGATGGCTTTTTAACTTTCACTTTTTGGGCCCCCACTCACTTAGAAGTGCATCCCTGTCTTCAGGTGCATGCCCGCCCTCCACCAAACGCGGTTTCTGGAGGGCGAGGACTGGCAGATGATGAAGCATGACACCTGATGGTGTGTGATGCCAGTCTATCACTTTTTGTGAGATGCCCCATTTTCACAAGGCACCTCACTTTGAATTTAATTTGGTCTTTAACTGGGAGTGGTCTCTATTGTGTATACTATGTTTGATTGGAGGCTGACCGTCTTCCACTACCCTACCGCCTCTTGTTCCCTCCTCAGGCTACTGCCTGGGAAAGGTTGTGTTGTCCTACATAGTTCAGCTGCTGGCTGTGAGAACTAATTAGGGTATCATCCCCAATTGGGGTTTGGGAATTTATTAAAAAGTGTTTATTTTTCCCCAAACGACCTCATATAGACTCCTTAGGAGTCCCTTGCCCTAAAACTATGGAGACTGAACTCGCTTTCAGTGAGGACACATATGCAGAGATCCTGAGAACACCCTCACTACTGGCAGAAACAGTAGTAGCGAACACAGTCAAACACTCAGACGAATGGGAGACACTCACATCAAAGAAGAAGGTACAGATACGTACAGCCCTCCATGGGGCCTTCATGACAGAGTATCTCCGGAAGAACACTGCCCCTAGGGGCCTTATAGTTACCAACGAACCGGGACTCTTCCTGAACAACAGAGAATTCCGTATCAACTGGTCTGGCATTGCATGGAAATGCACTAAGGACTGGTTATTCCTGATCATTAGCACTGCCAGGCAGCTGGCGGATGCCTTACTTATTGAGATTCAACAGAGAGAAAACGCTTTAAAGACAAGTATTGACATAAAAGTCTTTAAAAAGAAACTGGAAGATATCAACAAGGATCACTCAGAATATGGAGAATTTCTCACACAATCTAAGATTACAAAACTTAGGAAAGATGTCCAGAAATTCAATAGAGATACAGTCTACCCATACACCACCGATGAGTATTATGACAAACGCCTGAACCACAGACTACTAAGAGACATCCACGTGCTAGACCAACACCTCAGAATTGGTCTTTCAGCTCTGGGGATGACCGAAGCTCTACAGGTAGCAGTGACGGTGGCGATGGGACAGTAACATACCAGGGACATCAACCCAGACGATATCCAAATCAGCAAATGTTTGCACCACCTATGAACCCGTATGGCTACTGGCAACAACCCTTTTACCCAGTAGGATATGGCTTCCCACCAGGTCCCCACCCTTTTTTAGCCAGAGGCAGGGGGAGGGGACGAGGAAGACAAAAACCACTAAGAGCCCCCAAAGTACATTGGGAGGATCCCGTGGAAGAAATCCCAGGAGCAATAACAAGGAGCAGAGGCAGAGGCAATATTCCATCAACGAGCCGGATGTAACTAACATCGTGAATCTGAGTAAGCACCAACTTTCCAGAAGTGAAGAATCCATTTTACAGGAGGGATTGGGGTTCGTTCAGACTCCACAAAACGATCCGTTTGTGCTTCATGCCGATTTAGCCCAGTTCTTTCGAAAAATCAAACTTAAAGCCTTCTTTGGGGATGCCGAAATAGTCCAGGACAGTGGACACACTGATCTCAGGAACAAATCATCCTTCACCCCGACAACACAAAATGTCCCATGCAATGTCCTTACGTTTGAACAAGCAGTACTAACTGAAATTGAGAAAATCAACTTTCAGGATACGAAAGGATTCCAGAATCTAACTAAGGAGGAAAGATCAGCCCTACAGGATCTAAAACAAAACAAAGAAATTATAATCAAACCAGCGGACAAAGGTGGGGCTACAGTCATATTGGATACTGCCATGTTTCAAGAGGAATGCCTGAGACTACTGGCGGACCGAACCAGCTATGAGATCCACCAGAGAGACCCCACCCCTAGTCTTCTGAATAGAATTAAGACAATTGTCCAGAAAGCAACAGCAAATGATTGGATAACTAAAAACGAAGCAGACTTTCTTGTGAATAACGAACCCAGGATGCCGAGATTTTATATTCTGCCAAAAATCCATAAAAATAAGTTTCCACCACCTGGCAGACCAATTGTCTCCGGTATTGATTCTGTGTTAGAACCCCTATCACAGTTTTGCAATTGGTTTCTTAGACCAATAGTTCAAACATCAAGATCCTACCTTCGAGATACTAAAGATGTCCTCTGCCACCTTCGAGATATGGACATTAGTCACGAAGAAGATATCTTCATCACTATGGACATAGAGGCACTTTATTCAAGTATTCCTCAAAGACGTACATTGGTGGTGGTTGAACAAATACTTCTTGACCAAGAATGGAACTTTATTACACCACAGCATTTTGTGATGGAGTGCGCTGAAATAGCACTTACAGAGAACTATTTCGAATTTGGGGACGAAAAATATATCATCAGATACAAGGCACGTCGATGGGAAGCACGTTTGCTCCCAGTCTGGCGTGCCTTTATGTCCATCAATTCGAAGTAGATAACATCTTCACAGACAACAACCCATTTTCCACCAAACTGAAAACCTGGAAAAGATTCATAGACGATGTTCTAAGTGTATGGAATGGCACGACTTCGGAAGCATTTCTGTTTGTAGAGTGGGTCAATAATATCGATCCTCACTTGAAGTTTACTCACAAAATAGATAATAAATGCGCAATTTTCTTGGACTTGGACATTGAACTTACCCCGGAAGGTATACAGACTAAAGTCCACAATAAACCAACAGATAAGAATAGTCTGCTACTATTTGAAAGTTACCACCCCAAATCGCTGAGACAAAATCTTTCTGTAGGCCTGTTTCTGAGAATACGAAGGAACTGCTCGGAAATAACAGACTATGACACACAGGCAGCGGATCTGGAAAAGAAACTTTTGGCCAGGCACTACCCAAAAAAATTGATCACCAAAGCCAAGAAACTAGCAAAAAACAACCACCGTGAGGCACTTTTGGAGACCACACATAAAGAGAAAGCGGATAGACTTGTGTGTGTAACAACATTCACTCCGACTTCAAATAGAGTTCAAAATATCATTAGGAAGAAATGGCATATTCTAAACACAAGCCAGAAGGAATGGGAACAACCACTCTTTGCATTCAAAAGGAGTCGCAATGTTAAGGATGAACTAGTGCATACGAGAAATATAACACAAGAAAGAGAAATCCAACTTACACTTTGGGGTCACCAACGACCCTTGGGGCATTACCCATGCGGGGACTGTGTTGCATGTCAATTTACCAACATGATGAAAGAAGTTGACATAGGCACTAACAGACCGTGGGTACTAAACAATTTCAGGAACTGCAACACTGACAATGTGATAATCCTGTTAACTTGTCCTTGCAAAAAGATGTACATTGGTATGACCACACTGAAAGTTAAGCTTCGTATAAATGAACATCGTAGCACCTTCAGGGGCAAAAAAGATAACACCAAGCTAACCAGACATTTCCTTGAGATGAATCACACGTAATGTGATCTAAAATGGACAGTACTTGAAGTACTAAAGAGTAGAGAATCCAATCTTTTACATGCCCTTCATGTAGGAGAACAACGATGGGTATATAGACTCAATACTTCAAAAAACCGTTTGAATGATGACATACCGTGGCTTCCAATGAGTTGAAGAAAAGTACCCATGAGCCGTGGTTCCAATAGTACCGTGATGGTCTGTTATGTGGTCGGGGTCACGATATTACATTCCATTGCGATTCAGGTAGACCCCTAGATCGCTAATACACATTACAATCTTAATACCCTTGAGTTTTAGGATTTTGAACTTTGAACCTAAAAAATGAACAAATGACACACAGGCGTGTTATGGGGTCCAGTGAGATCTCTCTCCTTTTTTCCTTAATTGCACCCGTCATCACCTACCTCCATCATGCGGGCTCACAAACACACACGGGCAAAACATCCAACACGTTGAGAGGAGTTGAACAAATCCTGATAATATGATTTTATCATATATTTCCATACAATATTTTTGTACAACCTTCCACTCGGTCAACGCTATAACATCTTCCTTTCTGAATAGGTTTATATATTGAATTTGTTAGCGCTATCCTACAATCAGGGTTTACAAAAAAGTACGCGTGAGGTAGTACACAGGTGACACGCCACGCGATCTTTTCCAGCTAATCAAATCTGTGCCATTGCGTCTCCTGGTTACCTTGATTGCAATACGGCACACACCGTGCACGTGACACATCACGTGGTTTCTTTCAGCCTATCATTCACCAGGAGCTCGCACAATCAGGCTCTCCAGGCTACACAGAGTGGGACACCGGATACTGCTAGGTGCTTGTCACACACGACAGTGTTTCAACTATGGACGGGGCTTTATCCACGCCCTAGTCCAGGCATGTGCACCAATAAGGTGGGCCCCTAGGAGGGCTCACCTTCAGACACAGGAAACCCGGCGCCACTATCACGCACAAACTTAGCTATCTCTACGATCAGCTGTGGCCCATTTATGATTTTGCTCACGTGGGGCATGACTATAAAAAACGGTTAACGCGGAGCTATATAAAAAACGGTTAACGCGGAGCTATTGCATCGCCGGGGAGGTGGAGAGATGCATACCGTAGGTGATCAGACGGAAACTATTCCTTGAACCAGTGAGTCTTAAATTTTGGTTTTATTGGCTCGCAAGTATACAACAGCATTTTGACTGTCTAGATATTCTTAATACTCTGTATATACTATACATCGTCTTCTCTCTCCAGCATAGTGTGACCACGGGAATTTTCCGGGAACTCCCCCCTCCCATGGGGCAAGTCGTCTTTCTTAAAGGGTAAGACATACAACTTGGAAGCCTTTCCAGTTTTCGGCATAACTACTGATAACTGGTCTCTCCCTTTTTTTCTTTTACTGAATCGAATTCCACAGTACTAGATTAGAATGTGAATTTATGTATCCATAAACCCTCACACCAAATTCTATTGATCACAAATTGTTAATAATATGCTCTTTAATTTTGTATATATTGTCACAGGTCAATGGACCCAGCCAGTGGAGAGTGATTAATGTTCACACCCACATAGTGGTACTGCCAACAACGTTTGGTAAGATTGGAGCCCCCCTCTATTCTGGTCCTGATGAAAGCCACGTACCCACTGGGACAATTGGCAGAAACATGTTGACCTCTTTCCTAAAAATAATTTCTCAGCGGTGACGGGATGATAGGACCCCTATTCACCGCACCTTCCATTTTAATTCCACACAGTCTCCCTTTTGAATAAAGGATTTATGGGTGTACTGTGATGGCTTTTTAACGTTCACTTTTTGGGCCCCCACTCACTTAGAAGTGCATCCCTGTCTTCAGGTGCATGCCCACCCTCCACCAAATGCGGTTCCTGGAGGGCAGAGACGGGCAGATGATGAAGCATGACACCTGGTGGTGTGTGATGCCAGTCTATCACTTTTTGTGAGATGCTCCATTTTCACAAGGCACCTCACTTTGAATTTAATTTGGTCTTTAACTGGGAGTGGTCTCTATTGTGTATACTATGTTTGATTGGAGGCTGACCGTCTTCCACTGCCCTACCGCCTCTTGTTCCCTCCTCAGGCTACTGCCTGGGAAAGTTTGTGTTGTCCTATATAGTGCAGCTGCTGGCTGTGGGAACTAATTAGGGTATCATCCCCATTTGGGGTTTGGGATTTATTAAAAAGTGTTTATTTTTCCCAAAACTACCTCATATAGACTCCTTAGGAGTCCCTTGCCCTCACACTATGGAGACTGAACTCGCTTTCAGTGAAGACACATATGCAGAGATCCTGAGAACACCCTCACTACTGGCAGAAATAGTAGTAGCGAACACAGTTAAACACTCAGACGAATGGGAGACACTCACATCAAAGAAGAAGGAACAGATACGTACAGCCCTCCATGGGGCCTTCATGACAGAGTATCTCCGGAAGAACACTGCCCCTAGGGGCCTTATAGTTACCAACGAACCGAGACTCTCCTCAAAAACAGAGAATTCCGTATCAACTGCTCTGGCATTGCATGGAAATGCACTAAGGACTGGTTAGTCCTGATCATTTGCACTGCCAGGCAGCTGGCGGATGCCTTACTTATTGAGATTCAACAGAGAGAAAACGCTTTAAAGACAAGTATTGACATAAAAGTCTTTAAAAAGAAATTGGAAGATATCAACAAGGATCACTCAGAATATGGAGAATTTCTCATACAATCTAAGATTACAAAACTTATGAAAGATGTCCAGAAATTCAATAGAGATACAATCTACCCATACACCACCGATGAGTATTATGACAAAACTCCTGAACCACAGACTACTAAGAGACATCCACGTGCTAGACCAACACCTCAGAATTGGTCTTTCAGCTCTGGGGATGACCGAAGCTCTACAGGTAGCAGTGACGAAGGCGATGGGACAGTAACATACCAGGGACAACAACCCAGAGGATATCCAAATCAACAAATGTTTGCACCACCTATGAACCCGTATGGCTACTGGCAACAACCCTTTTACCCAGTAGGATATGGCTTCCCACCAGGTCCCCACCCTTTTTTAGCCAGAGGCAGGGGGAGGGGACGAGGAAGACAAAAACCACGAAGAGGCCCCAAAGTACATTGCGAGGATCCCGTGGAAGAAATCCCGGGAGCAATAACAAGGAGCAGAGGCAGAGGCAATATTCCATCAACGAGCCGGATGTAACTAACATCGTGAATCTGAGTAAGCACCAACTTTCCAGAAGTGAAGAATCCATTTTTACAGAAGGGATTGGGGTTCGTTCCGACTCCACAAAACAATCTGTTTGTTCTTCATGCCAATTTAACCCAGTTGTCTCGAAAAATCAAACTTAAAGCCTTCTTTGGGGATGCCGAAATAGTCCAGGACAGTGGACACACTGATCTCAGGAACAAATAATCCTTCACCCCGACTACAGAAAATGTCCCATGCAATGTCCTTACGTTTGAATAAGCAGTACTAACTGAAATTGAGAAAATCAATTTTCAGGATACGAAAGGATTCCAGAATCTAACTAAGGAGGAAAGATCAGCCCTACAGGATCTAAAACAAAACAAAGAAATTATAATCAAACCAGCGGACAAAGGTGGGGCTACAGTCATATTGGATACTGCCATGTATCAAGAGGAATGCCTGAGACTACTGGCGGATGGAACCAGCTATGAGATCCACCAGAGAGACCCCACCCCTAGTCTTTTGAATAGAATTAAGACAATTGTCCAGGAAGCAACAGCAAATGATTGGATAACTAAAAACAAAGCAGACTTTCTTGTGAATAACGAACCCAGGATGCCGAGATTTTATACTCTACCAAAAATCCATAAAAATAAGTTTCCACCACCTGGCAGACCAATTGTCTCCGGTATAAATTCTGTGTTAGTACCCCTAACACAGTTTTGCGATTGGTTTCTTAGACCAATAGTTCAAACATCAAGATCCTACCTTCGAGATACTAAAGATGTCCTCTGCCACCTTCGAGATATGGACATTACATTTAGTCATGAAGAAGATATCTTCATCACTAGGTACATAGAGGCACTTTATACAAGTATTCCTCAAAGACGTACATTGGAGGTGGTCGAACAAATACTTCTTGACCAAGAATGGAACTTTATTACACCACAGCATTTTGTGATGGAGTGCGCTGATATAACACGTACAGAGAACTATTTCGAATTTGGGGACGTTATATACCATCAGATACAAGGCACTTTGATGGGAAGCACGTTTTCTCCCAGTCTGGCGTGCCTTTACGTCCATCAATTCGAAGAAGATAACATCTTCACAGACAACAACCCATTTTCCACCAAACTGAAAACCTGGAAAAGATTCATAGACGATGTTCTAAGTGTATGGAATGGCACGACTTCGGAAGCACTTCTGTTTGTAGAGTGGGTCAATAATACCGATGTTCACTTGAAGTTTACTCACAAAATAGATAATAAATGCGCAATTTTCTTGGACTTGGACATTGAACTTACCCCGGAAGGTATACAGACTAAAGTCCACAATAAACCAACAGATAAGAATAGTCTGCTACTATTTGAAAGTTACCACCCCAAATCGCTGAGACAAAATCTTCCTGTAGGCCAGTTTCTGAGAATACGAAGGAAGTGCTCGGAAATAACAGACTATGACACACAGGCAGCGGATCTGGAAAAGAAACTTTTGGCCATGCACTACCCAAAAAAATTGATCACCAAAGCCAAGAAACGAGCAAAAAACAACCACCGTGAGGCACTTTTGGAAACCACACATAAAGAGAAAGCGGATAGACTTGTGATTGTAACAACATTCACTCCGACTTCAAATAGAGTACAAAATATCATTAGGAAGAAATGCCATATTCTAAACACAAGCCAGAAGGAATGGGAACAACCACTCTTTGCATTCAAAAGGAGTCGCAATGTTAAGGATGAACTAGTGCATACGAGAAATATAACACAAGAAAGAGAAAACCAACTGAGGCTTTGGGGTCATAAAAGACCGGTGGGGCATTACCCATGCGGGGACTGTGTTGCATGTCAATTTACCAACATGATGAAAGAAGTTGACATAGGCACTAACAGACCGTGGGTACTAAACAATTTCAGTAACTGCAACACTGACAATGTGATATACCTGTTAACTTGTCCTTGCAAAAAGATGTACATTGGTATGACCACGCGGAAAGTTAAGCTTCGTATAAATGAACATCTTAGCACCTTCAGGTGCAAAAAAGATAACACCAAGCTAACCAGACATTTCCTTGAGATGAATCACACGGAATGTGATCTAAAATGAACAGTACTTGAAGTACTAAAGAGAAGAGAATCCAATCTTTCACATGCCCTTCATGTAAGTGAACAATGGGCATATAGACTCAATACTTCAAAAAACGGTTTGAATGATGATATACCGTGGCTTCAAATGAGTTGAAGAAAAGTACCCATGAGCCGGGGTTCCAATAGTACAGTGATGGTCTGTTATGTGGTCAGGGTCACAATATTACATTCCATTGTGATTCAGGTAGACCCGTAGATCGCTAATACACATTACAATCGTAATACCCTTGAGTTTTAGGATTTTGAACTTTGAACCTAAAAAATGAACAAATGACACACAGGCGTGTTATGGGGTCCAGTGAGATCTCTCCCCTTTTTTCCTTAATTGTACCCGTCATCACCTACCTCCATCATGCGGGCTCACAAACACACACGGGCAAAACATCCAACACGTTGAGAGGAGTTGAACAAATCCTGATAATATGATTTTATCATATATTTCCGTACAATATTTTTGTACAACCTTCCACTCGGTCAACGCTATAACATCTTCCTTTCTGAATAGGATTATATATTGAATTTTTTAGCGCTATCCTACAATCAGGGTTTACAAAAAAGTACAAGTGAGGTAGTACACAGGTGACACGCCACGCGATCTTTTCCAGCTAATCAAATCTGTGCCATTGCGTCTCCTGGTCACCTTAGTTGCAATACGGCACTCACCGTGCACGTGACACATCACGTGGTTTCTTTCAGCCTATCATTTGCCAGGAGTGCGCACAATCAGGCACTCCAGGCTACACAGAGTGGGACACCGGATACTGCTAGGTGCTTGTCACACGCGACAGGGTTTCAACTATGGACGGGGCTTTATCCATACCCTAGTCCAGGCATGTGCACCAATAAGGTGGGCCCCTAGGAGGGCTCACCTTCAGACACAGGAAACCCGACGCCACTATCACGCGCAAACTTAGCTGTCTCTACGATCAGCTGTGACCCATTAATGATTTTGCTCACGTGGGGCATGACTATAAAAAACGGTTAACGCGGAGCTATATAAAAAACGGTTAACGAGGAGCTATTGCATCGCCGGGGAGGTGGAGAGATGCATACCCTAGGTGATCAGACGGAAACTATTCCTTGAACCAGTGAGTCTTAAATTTTGGTTTTATTGGCTCATATGTATACAACAGCATTTTGACTGTCTAGATATTCTTAATACTCTGTATATACTATACATCGTCTTCTCTCTCCAGCATAGTGTGACCACTGGAATTTTCCGGGAACTCCCCCCTCCCATGGGGCAAGTCGTCTTTCTTAAAGGGTACGACATACAACTTGGAAGCCTTTCCAGTTTTCGGCATAACTACTGATAACTGCTCTCTCCCTTTTTTTCTTTTACTGAATCGAATTCCACAGTACTAGATTAGAATGTGGATGTATGTATCCATAAACCCTCAGACCAAATTCTATTGATCACAAGTTGTTAATAATATGCTCTTTAATTTTGTATATATTGTCACAGGTCAATGGACCCAGCCAGTGGACAGTGATAAATGTTCACACCCACATAGTGGTACTGCCAACAACGTTTGGTAAGATTGGAGCCCCCCTCTATTCTGGTCCTGATGAAAGCCACGTACCCACTGGGACAATTGGCAGAAACATGTTGACCTCTTTCTTAAAAATAATTTCACAGCAGTGACAGGATGATAGGACCCCTATTCACTGCACCTTCCATTTTAATTCCACACAGTCTCCCTTTTGAATAAAGGATTCATGGGTGTACTGTGATGGCTTTTTAACTTTCTCTTTTTGAGCCCCCACTCACTTAGAAGTGCATCCCTGTCTTCAGGTGCATGCCCGCCCTCCACCAAACGCGGTTTCTGGAGGGCGAGGACTGGCAGATGATGAAGCATGACACCTGGTGGTGTGTGATGCCAGTCTATCACTTTTTGTGAGATGCCCCATTTTCACAAGGCACCTCACTTTGAATTTAATTTGGTCTTTAACTGGGAGCGGTCTCTATTGTGTATACTATATTTGATTGGAGGCTGACCGTCTTCCACTACCCTACCGCCTCTTGTTTCCTCCTCAGGCTACTGCCTGGGAAAGTTTGTGTTGTCCAAACGTATCTTCACACTTTGTGTGATGAATAATGGGGTTTAAAAACCTAATTTACCAGTTTAACAGCAGATCATTTTGGAAGATATCGTCCATTCAGAATCAATAAAAGGCAATCACAAAACAAATCCAGATAAAGAGGAAAAGTAATGCATTTCTAAGCCAAATGTATATCAATGGAAGTATAAGGCTTGTGTTTTTGAGGCAGATGTCAAATTTACATGGCTCCCTTTGTGGAAGTGTATCAGTTTCTGATGAATCTGAAGAGAAGTCGTCAAAGTAGACAAAGAAGCCAGATGTTGGTTGCACAAGGTTTGGATGCCAGTGGATCTGTGTAGAACTGGTAGATGGATCTAATATTTGTAGGTTGCAGTAGACACCAGCTTTGTACATTTGCAGAAATTAAATCTGTGTTTTTCCATACATGTTGATTGTATGGTATTTGTTGATGTAACAGGTAGAAGTGATACTTCAGTGTTTTCTGTCCACAGCCAGGGAGAAGAAGCTTCATTGTTGGTCAAAGCTTTCAACAGAACCTCCTAGGGGGTAGTGAGCGGAGACAGGTAATGTCCCAGGTGCCCTTTTGGCCTACTGTGTTGCACCAGCCACTTGATGTGGTTTGATGAGATCTATTGACACAAATCTCTTCTGTCTGCTATCAGCAAGGGGTGTTAAAGCTACAGTTCTGGTTCCTTCAACAGCCAGTACAAGTACAAGCGATCTGTAGGATGGACCAAATTCCTTTTTGCCCACAATTTTCTCCCATACCAGATCACAGATCTTTGGGATGCAACTGGGAGTTGCTGGTGCTTCTTTTACTACACCAGTGGTGGAACATTTCTGCTGGACATTGCTCTGAGCATCTTGGAAGTTGTTCAATTCCTGTAAACCATCCAAACGTTCATTGATGTCAAAAGGTGTTTCAGTTGCCACTGTACTGAGACTGTCGAGGTCTGGAACCCCTATTAACCCCGAACAGGATTTCATGGGTTTTCCAACCACCCAAGAATTTTCTAGGCAGATTATTGAGGGCTCTCTGGAACCCATACAGGTAGTGAACCCAACTGTGACCTGGCCTAATACCCTAGCTCTTAAAGACTGCTTTACATCATGGTTTTTCCTCTCCACTACCATGTTTACCTCAGGATGGTAAGGTGAGGAATACAGTACAGTCACACCCAATTTCCCCATTGTGTCTCTGTAACCCTAGAGGTAAACTCCCAACCCTAGTGTGATTGGAATCTGGCTACAGCATATGTCCTGATGAAGGCTGGCAGGTCTTTTAAAATAGTTTGGACATCAGCCGATCCCTCTGGCCCAACCCGTAGGCATAGAGATCAGGAATTCACTGCTACCATGATGTATTTGTAAGACCCATCTGAATGTAAGGGTCTGCGGTGGACTAGATAAACGCAAGTAAGAGGCTTGTCAGAGATCAGCTGAGATGTTTATGGTGGGCGAGCTATGGTAGAGACTTTCATCTGTTGGCAGATATCACATTTAAGGACAAAGTCTTTGGCCTGTTTGTGTAAACCTGGCCATCAATAATGTTGTTGCAATAGGGACACTGAAGCCATCACTCCCACAACTTGTGTGCTGCTAGGATTAAACCTAACCTGTGGTCTGAATTTGGTATTATTCTATCCCCCACTTCAGGAATATGAGTAAATGGGATGTTTTGTGCTCTTAACTGGCAGGCATATTTAGTTGGAAAGCCTTCCGGAAGTGGGTGCCATTGAGCACAATGTTGACAACCATCAGGATGTCTCCATCTACCCTTGTACTGGAATGAGAAATTGCAGTGACTGCAGCAGTTTGCACTGTTGCTTCTGCGGTTTTGTCAGCCACAGAATTCCCTACAACGTGTATTCCTAAACGCTGATAACTCAGTGTGTGAATCTCATGAGTCAGTGGCAAACATGCTTTGAGTTTGGCCCACCTGTCCCCCAAGCCGCTTGTGCTTTATAGTGTACCCTTTAGAATATCTAAATCCATGCTGGTTCCTGTAGTGCAAGTACTCATTGTAAGACTGGACACAATAATATGAATCACACACCATAATTATGGGGAATAGGGGATCTGTATTCTCAAGTGCCATAATTGGAACTTTCAGTTCAGCCAGCTGTGCTCTGTAATCACCAAGTGACTGAGCGTTGGCTACGTGAGGGTGGATTTCTGCATCCTCCATTCTACCCTTAACTGCTGTGCATGAGGCAGAGTATTAGTGCTTTGTCCCTGTAGCAGGCTGAGCAGAACTGTCAGTATAGATGATGTAATCATATTGATCCAGAGGTTTTAATTTATTGGGCAGAGGATATTCATGTTAATTTTGCAAATATGATTTTGATTGTAGTGGGACGTCAAAAATGTAGACCACATCTATTGCGATAAGTGAGTTGGCCTATTGTACTCATTGTGGATGTAAAGCTATCATGTCAAGAATGCTGGCATTTGAAACAGCCTCTAAGGCTGGAATGGGAGTCATGACAATTATTTGCTTTCCCTGAGCCAATGATCTTTCTTACACTACAGTAGTCTATACTGCCATCAGAATATTTTTTGTTGCTGCAAAATGCATTTCTGTATTGGTATATAAATGTGATTTATATGCAATAGGTACAGTGTCTCCTTCATTAAATGTGACCTAGGTGTGCCCTGATGCTCCCGCAGTTTTACGGATCTTCAGGTTTGTGGTATGTGTAAATGTTTTGAAGGTAACATGTTAGCTTGTACTGAACGTAGGATTTGTGTGTTTTACCCGTTATGCATAGTCTGATATGTAAATTCTGCCAAAGTTCAGTGGTTTTTACAATGTGTTTTTGTGGTTGTAGAAGTGCATACTTTTCCAAATATCGTGTCACAAGGCTTCTGCCTTCACTTGACTGCTCGTATCCCAAAACCAGGACACTGAGCTGGGCAATTTTTGATTTCTTGAAATTAAATTTGTAGCCCATGTGAGAAAATTCCCAAACTATGCGATTTACCCTTGCTGAGTGAGTGCGTTAATAGGTCATAATCTTTCAAGTGTGTGACTGTTCGGTTACTCGTACTGAAAACAGCCCAGGGCTATTCTTATAGCTTATAACTCAGGGTGCTGAATGCGGTCAACTACCTGCTTTCAGGAGCTATACTTTGGCAGAAAAATCCATTTGAAATGCCTAATGTTGTTTTGTAATTTTTGCACACTATTGGGCCGATTCCGATTCCGGTTGTAAAACGTACCAACAGACATGGACTGGGAATGGACCCGACCGACACGTACCCATGCTGTACGACCCGTGTAGTAAGATGCAATGCGTGTGAAATGAGACCGACTCACACAGAGCACAATCCGAAAGACCAAGGCATACAGAAAACAGTGACTAGCAAACAATAGACTCATTTGCAACCGACGCGTATGCCAACATAGAACACAGCGGAATGTCAGTGTGACACACTCGGAATACCCCACAAGAGCCACTGGCAGAGTCCTTCCCAATCAAATGAACGTCTCCATCATGTCCAACAAAACCAAAGAAAAAAGGGACCAAACAAGCAATGACAAAGCCAATAAATTAAAAAAAAGAAATGGAACAAAGACACACCCACAACTCCACCTACAGAAAGGCCAGAAATCCCTACCATGATCATAGGACAGCAGACAACACCACCACACTGCTGAGATACACCATAACTCACAGACCACACAACATCTGCACCAGTTGCACCTCTCAAAAAATTATTCACACATTCACAGATAAACTCACACCCACCACACTCACTTACTTACCCTCTCACACACATCAATCCCCACAACCACCCAGCAACATGCCCCCCAAGAAGAATCCAAAGTTCACAGCTAGTGAGTTGGAAGTCATGATTTATGAAATCATCAGAGTAGAGCCACAGTTGTTTGGCACATTGGTCCAAAATACCCCCATGTCACAGAAAACAAATGTGTGGGAGAGGATTGACGACAAGGTCAATACACAAGCACTTTGCGCACAAAGGACGATATTCAGAACAGGTACTTTGATGGGCGCAAGAGGGTCAAGATGCTCATCGTCAGGGAGCACGCCTTGAGCAAGCAGACTGGCGGTGGCCCTCCTTCCAAACCAACACACTTCAGGTCCTGGGAGGAGAAGATGCGGGCCATCCTACCCCCGGAGAGCATCTATGGATTAGCAGGAATACCAGAGCCTGGTGAGTACACAACCATTATACTCAATATTGTGCAGCAATGCACATATATCACTGTCAAGGGGACAGTGAAACCAAGTACTGTTAGCAAAGCCATAGCAACAGAAAGTATCCTGTGACATGTATGCCAGTTACACAAACACAATACCTGCCATCTCATAGTAATATGGAACTGTGTCATAACATGTACAAACCTAACAACAAACACTACAAGGCATTGGCATAAATCACCAACAAAAACTGTCATCCATATTGCCACCACTGTCACACTACCTCATAGGGAAGCTGAGTCAAAAGGAAGGAATGTTGGGTCTGCTGGGAATGTTCTTGTAGCAGAAAGCACAATGGCAGTTGCAGTCACAGCCAACAGCCCCCCTCAGACATGGTCCCACAAGCTCCACCCCAAACCATGCACATGTCACAGGGAGTTGACAAAAATTACAAGATGGGTGAGAATGGGCTTTGCTGTGGGGAGCACAAGGCCCTGGTGAGACTTGTGCCCAAACAAACAACAGAACACCACAGCCTCACATCCTGAGTATTAACTTCCACTCCCTGTAAAGGAAACATGCTGCATGGTGGGATATCTGGCCTGGGGGGAGGTAGATCGCCAGCTCTGACTACATCTGCCAGCAGCCCCTGTCACACAAAACCCTCCCCCAACACCTAAATACACACATGGGATCATGCTCCACAAGAGAGTGAGTGAAAAGCCACTTCCAAGACCTCTGAAAATGGGCTCTACTGTGGGGAGCATAAGGACCTGATGGGAATTGTGCTCAAATAAACAAGAGGACACCAATACCTGACAGCCTGAAAGGTAACTTGCACTCCCTGCAATGGAAGCATGCCTCATGGTGGGATATCTGGCCTAGTGGAAGGAGTACTGCCAGCTCTGACTACATCTATCAGTAGGTTCTTGCACACACACACACACCCCTTAACACAAACTCCACACAACTCACCTGGGATAATGCATTACCTCAGACTCAATTAAATTATCTCACAAAGATTTACCGCACTGGGTTCTGCTGTGTGAAGCACATTGGCTTGTTAGAACTTGTGTTCAAACAAACACCAGGACACCACTGTCTGCCATCTTGTCAGCACGGGCACACCACCACACAGGGAAAACAAATCACAGGAAGGAAGGTTAGGTATTGTGGGAAGGTGGGTGTAGCCAAAAGCATGATGGGAGTTGCAGTCACAGACAACAGTCCCCCACCCACATGTCCCAGCAAGCTCACACTGAACCATGCTCACCTCACAGGGAGTGCAAAAAGTACTGACAAGATGTCTGACACTAGGCCCTGCTTTGGAGAGCATAAGGCCCTGCTGGGACCTGTGCTCAAACAAACAACAGGACCCCGATGCCTGACAGGTAACTTGTACTCCCTGCAATAGAAGCATGCCTCATGGTGAGATATCTGGCCTAGTGGGAAGGAATACTGCCAGCTCTGATTACATCTACCAGCAGGTTCTTGCACACACACACACCCCTTAACACAAACTCCACACAACTCACCTGGGAAAATGCATTCCCACAGACTCAATTAAATAATCTCACAAAGGTTTACCACACTGGGTTCTGCTGTGTGAAACACATGGGTTTGTTGGGACTTGTGTACAAACAAACACCAGGACACCACTGTCTGTCATCTTTTCAGCACAGGCACACCACCACACAGGTAAAATGAATCACAGGAAGGAAGGTTGGGTATTGTGGGAAGGTAGGTGTAGCCAAAAGCATGATGGCAATTGCAGTCAGAGCCAACAGTCCCCCACCCACATGTCCCAGCAAGCTCACACTGAACCATGCTCACCTCACAGGGAGTGCAAAAGTACTGACAAGATGGCTGACACCAGGTCCTGCTATGGGGAGCACAAGGCCCTGCTTGGACTTGGCTGGGCAGGTGTGCTTTCTCTCTACATCCACCGTCAAAAATGAACTGTGATCCATGGTGGAGGTCTTTGCATCCATAAGTTTCTCAAGCGTGATCCCCTTGTCGTTCTTGTGACCAGGAGGTTCTTTCTCCTCATCTCATCTACTGCTCTGATTGGTCTCGCTACTCACAAGTAAGTGCTGTTGCGACTGGTGGAGTGAATGATGTATCCCTGTCTTGCAGCAGCATAAAAATCAATGCAGCGTTGATTTGTTAGGGGTTGAGCATGAGGTAATTAGGCACAGAGATGTATTTACGTTTTTCTGAGAGGATTTTGGGTCTTTCGATCCTTGGCCGTTGGCAACGCTCCACTCCTTGCTACCCAAGAAGTGGATAATTTGCAAATGTTCTGCTTTTTGTCTGAGTGATCTGATAACAACCTGCCGCCCCCTACTCCCCCTGTGTCTTCCCCCAACACCCTCCCTTATTCTCACGGTCTATTTATGCTACTCTCTCCTTTCCTCTTTCTCCGTGGATCAAAGCCAGCCCTGTGTTGAGCTTCGAAGCGCCACACAGCCTTTTAATTGCCCATGAAATGAAGCTGTGGATCAGATGACTTTTCGCTGGGAGCCAGTCAAGACCTACCCCTACAAATCACATCCTGTGCGGATATTGCTTGCCTCTCGCTGCTCAAGGGGATACAAAGTGTGGTGGAGCCATGGCACTAAAAGAAGTAAAAGCAAAATCTCAAGATTTCAAGCGCCCTGCCACTGGAAAGGTTCAAGCCTGTCTAAAATAGAGAACGCAATGCTATGTCGTATTTTGCAAAGACATTGACAAAAACGACCACGAATGAACACCACCCGTGTAGTTCTTGTGACCAAGAGGTGCTTTCTCCTCATCTGCTGCTCTGATCGCTCTCTGACCCTTCATAAACAAGAGGCATGTGAACTCGCATAGAAGCCCCACATACACTAGTGGTATGCAAAGTCTTCCCGCCCTTTCCCCACTATGATGGACAGCTCACTTAAAGGACCCCAGCGCCTTTCGCCGCAGTTGCAAAGTTACAGATACACATGGTTACTGGAGACAACTCTTCAGGCCCGCAGCTGTAGTGTCGGAAAGGCACTATACATTTACCCAATGAGGTAGCACTTACCGATTAGCCAGTAATACTCCAGTTGAGTAGAGGTATTGCACAAAACGGGTAGCATCTTCTTGGATGAAAATATATGCAGGGCAGGATTCACTCTGGCACAATGCTCCTGTCATAAAAATTTATTCCGTAAGCACTTGGAATTCCTCGTGCTCGCTGAGTTTTTTTGCACAGAACTTTGTGTAGCGCGACTACACATATTCCGCCGACTCCTAAATGTCAAACAGGCTACTGTCACCCCAATGTAGGGTCCCTGAGGGTTGTGCTGTAGTGGGTCTTTCATTTGCTATGTTGGTAGCTGTTCCGCCCAGCTTGGGTCACATGAATCTGTTGGGATCCCAGTCATCTGACAATGCCAGCTTGCCCACAAAGGGGTGAACAGTTCATGAGGTACTTTTGTATGGCACTGTGTACACATCTCTGTCATTGGAGGTCAGCCCACCGTCATGTGTTCTGTACTAGCTTGGGGACACTGAGACACACACACATGTTGTGTATGATATGCAGTGTAGGGCTGCCTGTCTGTGTTTCTGCATCTGCAGAACTGCATTGGTATGGCTTTTGCGGTATATAGGCTAGATGTTGTGTGGAGGTTTTGCCCTAGTGTCCCTGCATCTCCTAGCTCATCAGCCTGCACATTCATCATGTTTGGTATGTCCCATTGCTGCCATGGTATGGGACTTGGTCACCCAACATCTATAGTCTCCACAGGATTCCTTAGTTTGTGTGTCTGTTCGCAAAGATATGTGTGTATGCATCATGATGCTCACTTTTCACATTGTCTGATTGGACACTGGAGGCTTTGTGAGGGATCATGGCACATGCTTGTCTGCACATGGCAGAGGGTGTTCTTGTGATACACAGCAATCTTTGCCTCACCAAATCTATGTTTGTATGTGACACAAAAACTGCATTGCCACAACATTGCTTATGGTGTTGGGACCAGGATTCATACATGCTGGTTTGAAGATGCTGCCATTTTTATGTCCACACTCACCTTCTGGTCATTGTAGTGATGTGGGGTTTAGACCCCATTACCACTATGCTCCTACAATGCTGGATTTCTGAACCCCACAATCACCTTTTGGGCACACATGTGATGGGAGTCACATTGTATGTTCACTGTCAGATCTGTGTTGTGAGCATTTTAAACACAAAGACATACAATTTTGCCAAGATAGTGGGGTGGGGGTGTTTGCTTAGTCACCCTATGTGTGTGAAAGCTGGTAGTGCTAGGGATCCAGCCCCCTATGTGTAGGGGGCACTGGTAGTGATAGACATCCAGCCCCCTATGAGTAGGGGGTACTGGTAGTGATCGGCATCCAGACCGCTATGAGTAGGTACTGCTGTAGTGATAAGGCCCCCCTATGAGTGGGGACTTCTGGTAGTGATGGGCATCCCGCCCCCTATGTTTAGGGGTTACTGGTAGTGATGGGCATCCAGCCCCCTATGAGTGGGGATGGTAGTAGCGATGGGCATCCAGCCCCCTATGAGTGGGGATGGGAGTAGTGATGGGCATCCAGCCCCTGATAAGTAGCGGGTACTGGTAGTGATGGGCATCTAGCCCCGTATGAGTAGGGACTGCTGGTAGTGATGAGCACCCCCCCCTTTGTGTGGGGACTGCTGGTACTGATGACCATACAACCCCTATGGTTTGGCTGTTGCTGGTGATATCCTTCCCCTATGTATGTGTAGCATTATGCAGGTTTTTGACGTTTGTTTGTGTGATGGGTGTCTGACTTACGGTCTGCAATGTATGCGTCTGATCCTGATCCGGTCATAGATATACAGTACTGGGATGACCTGTGCGATGGGATTCATCATTTGTTTGTCTCGTACTTGCCGATCCTTGTTCCGTCTCGTATATGTTGAGAGTTGGTCCATCTCGTAGCCGTGGATCATGTTGTGGTATGAATCAGACCTGCACTACAGCTCTCCTGGGTGCTGTGACATGCTGGAAGTGGTGACCTGTTCGGCACGTATGAAGTACACATCGTACTTGTCTGACAGGAAACTGCCATGACACTGCTACTGAGCGACTTGAATCGGTGTTTACGGATCCGGCTCGAACGGCAAATGTTGCTGGAATCAGAGCCTATGTGCCGGTCAGGATTTTTACACATTTGCGCTTCGGACTTCATCGCCTGGACGGACCGGCTCCCGGAACCAGTTGGTCACAAGGTAAGGCAATGGACAGCTCTCGGAGGGCTGCCCGAGCGAGATCGGAATCGGACCCTGTATTGTTAATTAGTGCCACGTTATGCACTGTCTCTGCAATATATATACATGTAGCAGAGTTCAAGTGTCTATAATCTGAGACTAAATGATATGAATGGTGTGGTTTCATTACTGAAAACAATGGATTATTCATAGGTAAGTGCAACTTTCTTTTACACCTTGGTATTCAAGTTGTGTGAGAATCTCTCTAACTTGTTTTTTGGCATCAGGTGTAATGGAGTATTGTCTTTGTGGTTGTGGGGTTGATATCTTAGGTATGATGTGACAAGGGGAACCGTCATCTCACCCCACATGGTTGTGGTATAACGCTGGAGCTTGCGTTAAGGTCCACTCCATGTGGTATGAATGTTTAACTGCATCTAGAACAAGGCCAGAAAAAGCAAGTACAATTACCATTTCCCCTCTGGGGCACTCCATAACAAACTATGGTCTCCATTTGGACTTGCATTCTTATATTTGGCTAGGGACACTCAGTCTCCTATCCTGTGTTTTTACATGGATATAGTCCCTTGTTGCTACTGCCTCCAGACACTCCATAACATTCTGGTGAACTATTGTGACTTCTGCCACACTGCTGCATGGTTAGAGTCCACTCCATGGTCAAAAGCAGTTGCCTCAATATCCGTAGCATGCTTTACTTTGAGGCCAGCTACCTTCTTCTTTTCTAATTGACGCTTGGGCTGTTTAGGTTTGTCGTTCTCTTTTATGAAGTCAGGAGTGTGTTATGACTCCTTCAATTTCATGTACTCCTCTGATTAGTGCTCTGATCAACCTCCTCTCTCCAAGCTTCTTTTGCATGACTTCTGAAAGGAACGAGAGGAACCTGTATCAGTATCCTGATACCTATCAGACATTTTAATAGTATCACAGAAATTCAGATCATAGCATTTTTGAGTGGGCTCCTGTTTAGGAGATCTACCCTGTGTTTTCGTATTTTCTTTATTTCTCCTACTATCCCACTGCTTCGAGTTATCCTTTTAAAAATTACCCTTAATCTGTGGTTTAATAGGTCTGGCTCCCACGTTATCTCTACATTCTGAAGCATAGGTTTACTCAGTAATGTTAGGCAATTCATGCTCCTGGTCATGCAGGAGCTACATTCGTGAGTCACTGGCATATAGCCAGCACTGCTGCTTCCCATTTTATCTTACTTCACATCGCGGTGGATAACGCAGCAAAATTGCCCAGCAGTTTCATGCCCAAGTCCAGGACAGGGGCTGCCCTGTACTCATTTGGGATCTGTTTAAGCACTTCTAGCAAATGAGGGTGTACTGTGTGTTCTGGTATATATATATATGTGTAGATTGCAACAAAGACTGTGCCCTATGTGGCATATTGTGAGAATACTATGTTTTCCTTGAGGTGCCATATGGGAAAACACTGTTTCAAGCTGATTTGTTTTATGTGTGATCCAGACCAGCATCTCCTTATGTCTGATGGGAACTTTACCCATGACTGCATTGATGGTCACAGGACTAATTCCAGGCATAGCCAATTCTGGGTGTGCAGCTTGAGAAGCCCTCGCTGTTTATTGTCAATGTTTGTATGACATATTGTATGAAACATCTGTATATTCTGACTAGATCTGTGTACAGTGTATGTAGTTCTGCTACTGTCAGATGTGCTATATCTGGGTAGGGTGTGTAGTTTGTTATGACTTGCCATGTTACTCCCTCATTGCTGAGGGGACCAAGTTTAACAAAGTGTGTTATGTGTGGTAAGGCTACTTCACACCAGTTTTGGTGCTCTTGGTATGTTAATGGTATTCTCACTGCTTCATAAATTGTGCAATTATTAGGAGCTGCAGCTACAGTGTAAGCATGAAAAAATCGTTATTGTGCATTCACTGCTGGGAATGTAACCCGTAAATAGAATACCTCTGTCCTGTCTGCTTGGTGAGCTTAACCACCAATTTCACGTTTCCATCCGTAAGGGGAGCCCATGCTGTTGTAACATTTGTGTTACTGCAGGTCTACAGTTTACTGTAATATGAACAAGTGCTTTGTAAGCCATTTGAATATTTGGAACTAAGAGAGTGTACCTCTATGGGGTAATGCTTTGTAAAGTTCAAACTATGCAACCAACAACTGATGTATAGGGGTTCAATTCTCAGTTGAGAAGAATTTTCCCCTTACACCACGGACGTCTCTGGTAAGTTTGTGAGTACAGTTCTTTGGGTACACAAAAGAAAACTACTCGGGCAATCAATAAATAAGAACCCAATCTAGAGAGTTGATGCTGCCATGTCCTACATCTTAAACTTTCACAGTAAAAACGGTGCATTTGTTGGACCACATAAACATCAAAACTGTGACAGACTGATCCACACCATTGACACACCATCGGGATATGTCGGCCTTAGTCCTGCTAGATCATAGTGCACTATCTATACCCTAACCATAGTTGGATGACGGGTGGATTGAGCAACCTCAGAACATGACAACCCTGACTCCCAAAGAAAATCACGATACCAGATCTAGAACCTTATTGTTTCGTTACACATGCATACCCAACAAGACAGACAAGAAATATACAACATAAAGTTCAATAGTAATTAAAGCATTGTGATTCTTGAGTAAAATATGTGCTCTGCAATAGTCGATAAAAGGAAACAGAATAACATGACTAGCATTATGAGAATGGTAAAGAATATAAACAGTTCAACCATTTTGCTGTTATAGATAATATATGCTTGCATATAAGTACTGTAACATAGTGTACTCCTAACACCAAGCGCTACCTATTTTATTGTGCCTAGGGTGGGTGAATCTACCAGAATCTCTGTCTTAGTGATCTAACTCCCCAGTTACCTGAGGGTAAGTGTCATCAAGGTGGCCGACTTGGTGGAGAGCTGGGCATCCTCCATTGCAAGAGGAAATCAGGAATCAGCTGGGCTGGAATTATAGCATTCTTGGCCAGTGAAATGCTCCTGTAACTAAACAAGGGAATGATGTTATTTATGTACTAAACATCACCCATGTTGCTATGCTGAACTCCCAGTCAGGCTGCTATTGTTGTTCTTTCATGATAACTCAGTTACTGAGTGGACTATTACAAACAACAACATTTTGCACAGTGAACTTTGACCTTGTACGGAATGTTCATGGTATTTTGATGATATGCCTATGAAGTGGAAAGGTCAGGAAAGACCTTTGAGAGACTATTATCCTGCACAGGCACACAAGCAAATGTGTGTCAAATGGCAGTGTGATTTAAATTGTGAGCATGTAAAATGGTGGTGTTTCTGCCCGGGCCTGAATGTTACCACATTAGAATGCAAGTCCGCAAACCCTAGAATTAAACAAAAAGACAAACACAACAGGACTTTCACCAGACATGCACAACACTGCAATATATAGAAATAAAAACAGCCCTAAATTTACAATCAATAGTCCATGACTATTATACAAGTAAAATGAAACAGCTAGTGCTGCAGCAATATTTTTAAAGCTCCTTCCCTATTAATAAATGCACTTCCCACAAGAATAGAAGAACTCTAATTAGTTCCCAAAGAACGTTTGAAAGAGAAAAGCTCTTAATTTATTTCTTTGAATGCATTTATATACAAAGTGCAGGTAGAAAAATAAAATGTAAGCAAGTAATAGCAATAGCACAAGTAATTGTCATGTGCTTGAACATAAAAGCAAGAAAACAAGAGACATCATGATTGGGTAGTATGTGGTGCATGTGCTCTCTCTGGTAGTGGTTGTATGTCAGAAATAGAACATTATTAACTTGCAAAATGCAAACTCAGGCTGAGCAAGTTCACACACTGCAGCATGACAGATTCCTAGGCAAGGTTCTTTAAAAAATAAACGTAAGTATCCTTTCTTTCCCTAAGCTTCTCTCCTGCAACTCTGGCTAGGTGCCATTAAATTGGTCCTCATCCACCAGACATCTTAATAATGTTTCTGACTCCTTCGGATATGGGGGTTTCATTCTCTGTGATTGAGCCCAGAACATCAGCAGTATGCCATCAGGTGGGCTCGGATGCACATCCTCTTTGATGGAGATGAGCGTTCAAGCGTTCAACAAGGGTAGAGAGTACAGTACAGTGAAGAACATCTGATGGCTTCCTCCTCAATGTGCAGAGCCCACCTACAACATGCAGCAGACTTTAACTCTCATTGGCTCGGGTATAGGGTGCAAGGTTTGCTACTTCCAGTGCTCCTAGTCTAGAGTGTATGCTTTCCATGGCTTAGAAGTCCTTTAGAGTGTCTGGGGCTTTGTCGGCTGGTGAGTCCTTCTTTTGAGTTTCTCCTTAGAAGGAATCTGTACCTTAAAATATAGAGAATATAGTGGCTGACTTGTCTACTTTTTAATACTGGAATGAAGTTGTGCCCCTTGTACCTTTGCTTTTTTATCACACTCTTGGGGTTTAGTATCTCTTTTTCTTGGACTGCTAATTGATTGTTATAAGTAAATGTTATGGTCATGAGAAGCTTAAAAACGGAAGCATGAGATGTCCTTATCTAGGGACTTATCTGACTCTGATGCTGTCACTTCTTTGCTACATCCCTGTAAGGTTTTTGTGGTTATGTGGCTTCTGCAGATATGCTGATGGAGGATTTCTAGTAGGAATCTCAAGGAACTGTAAGATTGATACTAAAGGACTTCCTGCTCGGCACAGTTTGGGGTTAGTCTGTATCTCCACTGGCAAGAAGTGCGAAAGTCACCAGAGTTGTGGGGCCTATCCTTCACTATCCTCATGATCATCCTTTGCTCAGAATGAGCCTCATTTGAGGGAATTTTGATCGCAAGTATTTCTGTAGGAGGAGCATGAATGAGTTCTTTTGGTACCTGTACCAGTAAGGATTATCTGAAATGGTATCAGCTCATACCTCCATTAAAGACCTCTTATGGCAGTAACATAACACAGCAGTGTCTTGTCCTCATATCCACCAGCTCATTAAATATCTTATTCATAGAGATTGGAAAGGCCTGGCTAAAGTGGTATTTGGTAGGGTTATGTTGGATGTCATCAAAGAAGTCATGTATTATGTCATTTGAAACTCCACCATTGATGTCATCAATGAGGGATATAATATGTGAGGTCATAAGCAGCGTATGACAGGGTGCATATTTCTTATCACAAAGCCTAACTATAAAGTCACTTTAACATTGTTTTGTTGTTGTGATTTTCTGTTTTTCTTTACCGTAAGCTAAGATCCTATTCCCATACCTAACTATAACTTAACTTTAACCTTTGTTGTTATCAGTTGATTGTCAGTTTTTTAAAATTATATTCTACGTTACGCACTTACCCAACCTTCTCGAGCAATATGTCCTCCCCCCTCTCCAGGGAGCGCCCAAATCCCACTGTGCACATCCTCTGGCCAGGCCATGCATCCAACCACCTATGGGTGCCCCCCCCCACCCCACAGGAGCCCAACCTTCAGGCAGGCAAATCCACTGCACACGGCCTAAGGTTGGTCACAGGCCTAGCATTTTTCCAAAGGGTTTTTCAGTACCACAGAACATTTTGTTTCTGAGCAGCCACTGGAAATTTGGGGGGTGTTTGTCAAGGGGGGGCCGAGAAAAAAGGGGGGTCCCAAAATGTGTTTTTCCCATGTTAATTTCCATAGGGCGGTTGGCCTCACTTTTATGCCGAACGGCTGAATGGATTTGCACGAGACTTGGCAAAATTGTAGGGACTGTTAGCCCGATGTGCCTTTGCTAGGTCTCAATATATGTGCTCCAGTGGATTTTGAGAAATTAACGTTAAAAAAAAGATATATATCTGTAAGCGCGCTCCGGGCAGCGCCCCGGTTCGCTTACCTGACGCGTAACGGAACTTCGCGTAGCGAAGCTGATTGGCTCTCCGGTGTCTGTCAACATTCTAAACAGTCAGGAGCGGCCGCCATCTTGTCTCTCGGTAGGATCGAGAGACAAGAGGAGGCCAAAACAAAGGGGGAAATGACCATAAGGGGGCATAGTAGATCCTCCCTGACCCCTAGGTTTGATGTGGAGGCTTTAAAAGGGCCCCGCAGTGCAAAAAAAAAAAAAAAAATGTTTGTTTTTTTGCGTGGGGAGCGCCCGGTCCGCGAACCGGGAAGCGGTCTGGGGAGCGTACTATAAGGAAAAAAGAATGATAGACTTTTCAAATATTGTATGTTAATTGATTGTTTGTTTTGTTGATTATTTTTTAATTTCTTTATTTTTTAAGCAATTATTTATTATTGTGATTGTGTTTCAAAATTTAATAACATTTCTAACATTTCACTGTCTGAAATGTCGTTATTTTCATTGAACATAGCTTGTAATCTCTGAGTGTGTAAAATGTCCTCATTTTGAAGGAGGTCATCTACTGCTTGCACACATTGCAGTAGTTCTTGGTCCCAAGTTTCATCCATAAATTCTATATAATTTGGATCAATTAATTCTTGGCTGCTCTCTTGCAGGACAATTTGAAATGAAACTTTGTGTTCGCCTTCCATTTTGCCTGAAATTTGGATAAAAAAAAATATATTAGTAGAGATAGGGCACTGTTGGGATTAATTTTAGATAGGCAGTTTTTATCAGTGAATTTATCTTTGGGCAGTGTATAGTATCAGAGTGGAAGTAGGAATATAAAAAAGTGTATGTGATTTAACGTAAGTAAATTCATAATTATACAAGAGAAGCCTAACTCCATCCATAACTATAACAGAGAAGTCTATCTAAATCTATAACTACTACAGAGGGATAGTACATAACTATCAGAAAAAGTTTCCCATATTAACTTATAGTGCACAATATACTTCAGTTTTTAAAATAACAACTTACCTTTACAAAGAAGTTGAAGTGATTAGTGAAAATCCAATTGAAATGTACACCAGGAAGTAGTAGTCAAAATGGCTGTGTTCCCTTCTCTTCCTTTAAATATATTCTGGTATATAACGAATCAAATGTCAGGTAAAAAAAGTAGAAAATGAAAGTAACATTTTCATTGGTTGTCAATTCCAACACTTCAGATGTGTTTTGTGAAGTAATTTACCTCACGGTATTTAGAGAGGTCTACAGGCTAAATGGCTAAATGGAATTTCAATCAAATTTGTGAAAATGATAGGGATTGGTATGTAGTATGAGCTAATCTATATTTGGTGAGAGTGTCTCCAGTCGTTTTTCTGTAAATTACTTTCCCACCTTTTTTGATGGTGCGCTTCCCAGGGAGCGACCCGGTACGCGAACTGGCGAGCGCCCCGGTACGCGAACCTGAAGCGTAATGGGAGTCCACCATTTTGTGTTTCGGTCGACTTAAGATACAAGATGGAGGGTAAATAATGTTCAGAATGGGTAGAAGGGGGCACGGTAGACTTATCTTGACCCCCTAGGTTTTCTGAGGGTGGCTGAGGAGGCTTATATGTGCGAAAAAAAACATTTTTTTTTAAAATTTCGCGAGGTTAGCTTCCGGTTCGCGTACCGGGTAGCGCCCCGGGGAGCGTACTTTGTTGAAAATTAGTGAAAAAAGTTAGAGAAAAATAATAATTGTGAGTGATCAGATGTAGGGTAGCTCTGAGAAGAGCTTTTGGGTTTATGGTACATTTAGGTACTTATAAGTAGGTACCAATGCACAGTCTTAAATTCAGAATGAAAATTCTGTTGCCCTCATCTGAGAAGTGAACTCCATCTCCTCTGTAGATATCCTGCATGTAGAAACGCAAGTTATTGTTGTACATGGAGCCCATTCCATGGTCTCTCATTTAAGCTGAAACAGATTTGTTTACATGCTTCCTCGACTTCTCAATTTGTGGACAAAATTGGTTTGACCACCTCCATTTCTGTCTTTGGCATATATTTGAATATACCAAGGCAGTTTGAGGAAAAAGTGCCATCAATTGCTCAAAGGTGTCCTTTAAAATCATTTCCAGACCTACCCCAGTCAAAGTGCCCAAATCATTACCTCCACAGTGCACAATTAACAGGTCAGGTTTTGGCAAATGCATAAAGGTTTTCACCAATGGTATCAATTGGTGACATTTTAATCCTCTGTGGCCAAACCACTTAATTTCCACATCTTGTAAATTGAGGTTAGGTAAATTTCTGTTCTCAGCATACCTCTGAGCCCAATAGATGTAACTATGTCCAACAATCCAGACAGAAAACATGCTGAGAGAAGGTTCTGCTGCAGTCAGATGAAGTGTGGCAATGAAATGGCAGTTGAAAAAATAAGAGTTTAAAATGAAAAAAATTGTGGAGTTTCTGTGTTAATGAAGCAGTAACAGTGATTGGTTGATTTTGATTGCTGAAAACAGAAAGTTAGGGTGCATGGATGAGTTATTTGAAAGATGTATTTTGAATGGTCAATAAAAAATCATTAAATGAAAGATTGCACTGGATATGCAGGTGCACTGAGAGTTCAGAGTTCAATTGAAACATTGTTGTGTGAACTTGCAAACACCAGAGGTCTTCCAAGAGGTGGTTGCTATGCAAAAAAGGCAGAGAGGGCAGAGGGGGGAAGGGTTTTGATTTGAAAAAAGTGAGGGAAGAGTTTTGATTGGGTGACATGAGAGATATGTGTGAAGAATTACAGCATTTCTGTGCTTTTGATAGCTGCAGACTCTGGAGTGCATACCTTTTGCTCTGCTGAAGACAAATTGGTGTGTTTCTGAGACTGTTTTGAAACTCATAAAGTATTTGCTAAGGTGAGAAAAGATTTCTTTAATTTAGATAGAGAATAGTGTGCTTTAAGGAGAAAATTATGAAGAAAGTTGTGTTTTTAAAATGTTGCTTTGTCTCAAGTGTTTTGCAAATAGATTTTGTTTCTTTGAGAAATTGTAATTGGAGAAAATGTGAAGTATTAGTACTGACAGGGTGTTTTTGTGCATAGGAGCTGTGGAGTGTTTTCAAATTATGACTTGAAAATCGTTTTTGAGGAAAAGGAATGGTTTTAAAATTTATGACAAGGACATAATGGTGTATGCTTCTTTATAAGGCATTTGAGTGTCTCTGATGTTATTTTTCCCATTTTAATGTAAGACCTTTCCCTGTGGAGCAAATTCCTTGTAAATATGCTCCCACCTTTGCATGGCAAATTTAGATTTTGATTGTTTGCGTTACATAGCCATGTTAAAAGTGACCCAAACATGCTGCAAAGGCAATCAAAAAACGCTTTCATGTGTCTTAAGGATATTTTAAGTCATTTCCCCATGTGGAGTGTTTTCAAATGATGACTTGAAAATCGTTTTTGAGGAAAAGGAATGGTTTTAAGATTTATGACAAGGACATAATGGTGTATGCTTCTTTATAAGGCATTTCAGTGTCTCTGATGTTATTTTTCCCATATTAAATTAAAAGACCTTTCCCCGTGTAGCAAATTCCTTGTAAATATGCTCCCACCTGTGCATGGTAAATTTAGATTTTGATTGTTTGAGTTACATAGCCATGTTAAAAGTGACCCAAAAATGCTGCAAAGGCTTTAAAAAAACGCTTTCATGTGTCTTAAGGACATTTTAAGTCATTTCCCCATGTGCAGTGTTTTGAAATTATGACTTGAAAATAGTTTTTGAGGTAAAGGAATGCTTTTAAAATTTATGACAAGGACATAATGGTGTATGCTTCTTTATAAGGCATTTTAGTGTCTCTGATGTTATTTTTCCCATATTAAATTAAAAGACCTTTCCCCGTGGTGCAAATTCCTTGTAAATATGCTCCCACCTGTGCTTGGCAAATTTAGATTTTGATTGTTTGAGTTACATAGCCATGTTAAAAGTGACCCAAAAAAGTTGCAAAGGCTTTAAAAAAACACTTTCATGTGTCTTAAGGACATTTTAAGTCATTTCCCCGTGGGCAGTGTTTTCAAATTATGACTTGAAAATCGTTTTTGAGGTAAAGGAATGTTTTTAAAATTTATGTGCGTCATATGCCCCCAAATTTCTTTTTCAGGGGTGCAGCAGGGTGTTCTTGAGACACCCCTGCACCCTTGGAAAAATTCCTAATTTGCGATGAGCTAATTGCTAATCGCAAATTGCACCTTCATTCCTATGGGCCTCCTGGCCCATGGAAATGAATGGGTAATTTGCAATTAGCAATTTGCTCATCGCAAATTAGGAATGGTAAAGAATCGCTATTTATTCCTTAAAATTCGCTATTTAGGAAATGCAAAATAGTTTGATGATACATATGGCGGTTCATCTCTAACAAGATAAGAAGCTTAGGGATAGATTTATGATGACTGGCGCAATGAAGTGGACATCACTTACTTCATTGGTAGGCCTTTACATGTATTATCTCCTCTGTATTCTTCAACAAGCGTAACTTTGATCTGCAACCCTGAGTAGGCCTCACCTTAAACAAACCTCTGGATAGGCCACACCTTATCGTCATCCTGAATTAATCATTTAAAATGCTAGGGACAGATTTATGATAGGTGTATGCCTCTTTTGCGCCACTGTGCGTCACTTTTGTGATGCCACGGCGGTGCAAAAGATTTGCTATGAGGCGACAAAATTACAAATTGATGCATTTAGGCAGATGTGTCATGCTGTAAAAAAACCGTGCCACATGAAACCGATGCAGCAGTGATGCAAAAGATGCACCATGTTGCAAGACAGGCCTCACTTGGGGCCATATGTATCAAGCTAATTAGCATTCGCAAAGGCAGAAATTCTGCGAATTTCGGCCTTTGCGAATGCTAATTAGACAAATGGTATGTATCAAACAAGTTTGATGCAAAATAAGGAATAGCAAAATTTGCTATTCCTTATTTTGCGATTGCACTTAAGGATTTGCAAATTTTGCGATTCCTTAAATGCAATGTATCAAACAAAAAATATGCAAAAAATGCCATTAAGGATTTGCAAATTACCACCAACTTCTAGTTGGTGGTAATTTGCAAATTCTTTTCAAAAAGCTTTTTTTCCAAAAAACAAAAGGTGCCATATGACGCCCATACATGCCCTTAGGGCATGTATGAGCGCCATATGCCCCCAAATTTCTTTTTCAGGGGGTGCAGCAGGGTGTTCTTGAGACACCCCTGCACCCTTGGAAAAATTCCTAATTTGCGATTAGCTAATTGCTAATCGCAAATTGCACCTTCATTCCTATGGGCCTCCTGGCCCATGGAAATGAATGGGTAATTTGCAATTAGCTATTTGCTCATCGCAAATTAGGAATGGTAAAGAATCGCTATTTAATACCGATTTTGTACATACATACCGTTTTGCATTTCCTAAATAGCGATTCCTTAAAATTCGCTATTTAGGAAATGCAAAGTAGTTTGATGATACATATGGCGGTTCATCTCCAACAAGATAAGAAGCTTAGGGATAGATTTATGATGACTGGCGCATCACCTGGGATGTGCCAGTCATCCTGCGCCGCTGTTCCGCCACCCATGGTGTGTTGCATTTACAATGCGGCGCACCATGGGGCAAAAACGGCACAGATGCGTGACGCATCTGTGCCGTAAAGGTGGCGCATTGCTGGAGTTGTATCGCAAGTGTGATGCAGCTCCAGCAAGGCTCAGGGGTGCCCCATCTCCACAATGCTGCGTCAAGACCTATGCCTGCTTCAAGCAGGCGCAGGGTTTTGACGCAGCTTTGTCCTATCTGATTGTAAATGCGGCACACCATGGGTGGCAGAGCAGCGGTGCACGTTAACTGGTGCATCCCTGGGGATGTGCCAGTTAACATAAATCTGCCCCTACATTTAAGTATGTGCAGGGGATACAGAGTCGGTGAGGCTTATCCAAGGTTAAGAAGAGATGAGTCCTGTTCACTGAAAAATTGGACATAGGCTTCACCTCCTCAGCATCGCTGGACATGGCTAAATAATAGCTGCAAAATGTTACTCTTGTTAAACAATTTTACTATTATAATCTCTGAGATTTGTCTCTTACTCTGCAACATCTCATTGTTGTTATCTTTCTTTAAAGATAAAGACAACATCAACATGAGCGACAATCAGCAATCAGTTGATTTCGACCTCATCATTGAACTCGTAATTGAAACATCAGTGGATGTTGATCCCTTGGATGATTTAAATCCTGAGGATGAAGAAGAACGTGATGAGGATGCAGATTTGTCAGAATTGTATGACATAGGATGGAAAGCTGACGTGCTTGAGCCTATGGAACTATAAACATTTATTTTAAAAATTTATAATAAATGAAAAGTAAAAATGTAAACCGTTTCATTTAAAAATAAAGACACCTTCAAAAACAGGTTATGTGTAGTGTCTTCAATAAAATATTAAAATATGCTCATAAAATTAGATCAGATTCACATATAAAACAGCACAGGTAAAATGAATATAAATTCCATTTCTTTTCTGCTATTTCTGTATTCTAAATTTGCCAAGCACTAAAAAATCTTCTATGTAAAAATGTCAAGTAGTGTGCTAAGTTTTTGATGACTGTTATTGATTTACTGTTTGGTAATAGTGGTTAATAACATTTTTTATTATATTTTACCACAGATTCAACTGCAGATCATTTAAGATTTCAGCATGCCAACCAAAGAAAGACTGAGAAAGGCTGCAAAACGTCAAAGACAGCAGGTCAATGAAAAAAAGCAGCAGTCCTCTAACAAAAAGATTTGTCAAGTCACCAAGAAAGCACCGGGTAAGAGTACAAAAACATTCATAAGAAATATCTGTAGTAAAAAAAATATTACTACAGAAAATGTTTCAGTCCAGAAAAAGAGAAGCAATTTAAACGGAAAGGAAAGGCCAATGAAAAATGTTACTGCTAGAGCAAGAGATAACTCTGTGCATGATAGTAGAAGGAAACAACAGTTTAGGGACATTCGTAAACGAATGTTCCGCAACAGGATAATTGGCAATTTGTTAAAAAATATTAAGAAAGGTCAACAGAAAGTGGTTTTTTATAAGAGAAAAAAAATAGTTGAGAAAGTTATTGATCAGGCATTTGAAATTAAACGTAAGTTATTTATTTTCATAATCAATAGAATTAGGAAGCTAAACAAGGCAATTTATGATTTCAAAAGAAATAGTAGATGGAAGAGAATAGTTAATCGTAGTAATTTTTTTGAAGTTTTTTCTGGAGAATGGATGCATAGTTCAAGCTGTGAGGCATTTTTTAATGAGGAGAGTTATTTCCAGGATAATGATTTGGTGCATGCAGTTGACACCAGTGGTCGAGCTTATGAAGTGAAAGATGGTTGTCCAGTTGAAAAAGAAAAACTTGTGACAACAGAGACAGAAGAGGTGTTAGGTAATGAGGTTTTAGGAAGACGTCCTAAGGGTCCTGTGTACACCTGGAAGTGTAGTAGTATTTGCAGTGTGCGACAGGATTCCATCAATTTGCTTTGTGATTTTGTACGGTCATTTAATAAGAAAAGTTTGAAGCAGAAAATGAAGTTGTTGCAAGAATTAGATCCTTGCAGAGTGAGAGAAGTGACAGGTTTGCATGGTCATTCACTGGCTTGTCTTTCCAGGAGAGTATGCCAGAGTGTTTTTCATCATTTCAGGATGCTAGCAGTGCATCATAATAAAGTGAGGAAAATAGTTAGAATGTTGTATTATGCTAAGAGTCCAGCAATTATGCTTAAACAATTATGCGCTGCTCTTTTGCATGGTTCTGAAATAGATGTGAAGAATATATGTGAAGAAATTGAGTTTTGTTACTTTGGAAGTAAAGAGGAGAATGTTGAAATTGACCAAGAAGAAGAGGGTAATGTGGAAGATAGTGTACAGGTTTCCAGTACAGATAATTTCCAGAGGGAAATTGCGACGTTTCAGGTGAAATCAAGTGAGAGGCCAAATTTCACTTGTGTGTGTTGTCGACGCACTTTTTATAAGAATCAGACAAAGTTAGTGGATTTATATGCAAAAAGTGAAAGGGAAAATAATAGTGAATGGAAGGATTTCACAACATACTTGATGGTAGAAAATTGTTTTGATTTGGGATTGGATCAACGTGTGTGTACTTATTGTTGTAATAAATTAAATCAAAACCAGATGCCTGCTAGAGCAGTTCATAATAATCTGGAATTGGTTGAGATTCCTTCTGAATTGAAGGATTTAAATACTTATGAATCTATTTTGATTCAAAGTATCCATCCCTTTCAGGCTATTGTAAGAATGGAGCCAAAGACAGGGAAATTGCCTCCATCAGATTTACAGATAGGATTAAAGGGAAGAGTTGTTTATTTGCCTCTAGATTTGAAGAAAAACATTAACACAATTGGAGTAGAAAAAGTGGAAGAGGAACCTCTGGTTATCTTAGTTAATGGGGTTCCAACAAAGAATAAGAAAATATGGCAAGATTTAGTGGATGTTAGGAAAGTTAAAAAGGCAACATTGTATTTGAAAAAAAATAATAAATACTATAAGAATGTATATGTTGCAGAAGAGGAAGTAAGTGAGGAAGAGGATAGTGATTTGTGTGCTGGTCAAATTGAGAAAGTAGAACCCTGTACTAGTGAAGAAATATATGAACATTATAGTGTTCATCCTTTGCATTCCAAGGAAGTCATGGGGAATGCTATTGAGTTGTTTCAAATGAAACAAGCCAAAGGGAGTCCCATTAGTGTTTGGGAGGAAAGTTTGGAAGCTCGGTGTTTCCCACAGCTTTTTCCAACAGGTCAGGGAGGAAGATATGATGAGCGACCTCATCAAATTCCTGCTTCTGAATACCGGACTTTGCGATTGTATGCAGGAGATGCTAGGTTTCGACAATGCATTCCCTATTTGTTTCATCTCCTGTTTCAAAGCGATCTGTCTGGACTGTCATATGCAGTGAACCACATCTTGAAAAGTGGTATACACATGCAAAACATCTCGGCAAGTGACTTTATGGATAAAGTCAATGTCCAAGACAGTATTTTGGATTCTCACCTGATTAATCTCATGGCGTGTCAGCGTGGTACTAATGAGTACTGGTACCGTCGTCATGGTGATTTAAAATGTATGCTGAGGAACTTAGGAACTCCCACATGGTTCCTCACTCTGAGCTGTGCCGAGTATGGCTGGGAAGACTTACTTGAATTTCTACGAGAGGCAAATGGAAACATCGAAAACATCGAATTCAAGACACCCGGAGAACTGTGCTCTTTGGATCCAGTCAATGTATGCAGGTACTTCAATCATAGATTTGAAGCTATGATGTCTTTCATCATGAATAAGAAGAATCCACCTCTTGGAGAGGTGTTGGATTTCTTCTGGAGAAAGGAGTACCAAGCAAGAGGTGCTCCTCATATACATATGCTGCTGTGGATCAAGGATGCACCTAAATTTGGAACGGATCCAGAAGACTCAGTGATGAGTTTCATACAACAGTATTCTACGTGTGCTGTTCCAAACACAATGGAGAAGAAAAGCCTAAGAGAAAAAGTTCTACGTATCCAAAGCCATTGATGTGGAAAGTACTGTCGTCGTAAATTCCGAAACAAGGACAAGTTCTACACCAAATGTCGTTTCGGCTTTCCACGACCGGTGATTTCTAAAGGAAGAGTAAACAGTTTGATGTCTTCGCTGCGACATAATGTGATGAAGAAATCACCTAAAAACACATACAATTTGAAGAGGAACGAAGAGTCCAAGTACATCAACGACTACAACCCGGTGATTTTGTCCATGTGGAATGCTAACATGGATATACAGTTTGTGGCTGATAACTGTATGGCTGTGGCTCGGTATGTGACATCTTACATCACCAAAAAAGAGAAGACAGATTTGAAGGATATGTGGGAGGACATTTCCCATGAAAAGAGCCTCAGTAAGAAGTTGTACAGTTTCAGTCTGAAGATGTTGTCGCATCGAGAAATCGGAGCTTACGAATGTTCTGACCGGTTGTCTTCAGCAAGTCTCTATGCCAAATCCAGGAGTATCTTTGGGCGAGTCTTGGTCTTGCTGCAACGCGTAATCGAGTTCTGAAACCTGTGCGGGAAATTGAGTATTTGGCGGAAAAGGAGCCAAACAGTACCGACATTTTGAAGACCAACATGTTGGATACATATTATCCAAATCGAAGCAGTCACCTCGAGAATGTTTGTCTGTATGAGGTTCTTCAAAATTACATATTCAAGAGGAACATCAAAGAAGATACTGAGAAAGGAGTGTATGCTGTAATAGGAAGTGAGGGATGTCTGGTCAAGCAAAGAAAATGCCACTTGGTAAACCATCGAAAATTGAGTGGCGAATCTCCTGAAAAAAAGGAGTTTTTCTATTTAGCACTTTTGCAACTTTTCAAGCCTTGGCGTGCAGAAGAGGAACTGCTTGGAGATTTCCTCTGTTACGAAGACTCTTTCAATGCTGCCAAGGAGACCATAGAATGTCCTGCTTTTCCCAAATATGTAGAAATGTTGAATGCGGAAATTGAGCAGGAAGCAACGATTGCAGCCGAGATTGCCAGAGACAGTTCTCAGGACAGTCAGAGTTCTGCTTCATTGAGTCAGTATCCACTAGGAGGACCTGTTATCGAAAATGAAGCTGCCACTGCTATGAATGAAGTGGAAAGAGCCATGGCACATGCTCAGGAGGATGCGGTTAACTTAGAAGAGTTGGAAAGACAACTCAACGTTGAGCAGAGGAAAATATATGACGAAGTTACCATGCAAATTGATCATGGATTAAGTCATGAGAAGAAAGAGTGCTCATGTACGTCGTTGAAGCCTGTCCGACTGTACGTGAGTGGAGAAGCGGGAACTGGAAAAAGTTTCCTTATTAAAGCAATTTCATGTTATTTGCAGGAAAGGACTGAGTCATCGCTGTCTTGTGTTGTCACCGCTCCAACTGGACTGGCAGCACATAACATTAAAGGGATTACTTTACATCGTTTACTGATGCTGCCAGTGGAGCATGACAACAAATTACAATATCACAAGCTATCTGGAGATGCTTGTTCTGAAGTTTCAAGAATCTTGAGGAAAATGAAACGTCTTATCATTGACGAAGTAAGCATGGTTTCCAATGTCATGCTTGCCTTTGTGCATTTGAGAATGCAAGAAGTTCTCAAAACAGAGTATGATGTGTTTTTTGGTGGCAAACACATCATTGTTTTCGGAGATCTTCTGCAGCTGACACCAGTGAAAGGGCAACCTGTGTTCAAAATGCATGAAGATACCAGGAAGTGCCTAGGGAGCATTGGCAACGTCAATATATGGTTAAACTTCAATTATGCTGAACTGCATGAAAATATGCGTCAGGCGAAGGATGAAGTTTACAAGACTATTCTACAAGATGTTAGAATTGGAAAAGTGACCGAGCATGGGAAAGAAGCTTTACATGCACGATTACTGTCAAATTTATATCCAGAACAAGATGTTGTGCCTGAGAATATTTTTCAGAAAATTACTGAGAAGAAATCTGGAATATGTTTGATGCCAACTCTTGCAGAATGTGCCAAATTCAACAACAAAATGTTGCATTTAGAAAAGCAAGAGATTGTGAAACTGGAAGCTATTGACAGAGTAGAGCATATGGGATCAACAATTATTTTGTCTGAGAATTTGAAAACAAAATTGGATTCATTAGAGAAGACTATATCTAAAACTGCAGGTTTTGAAAAGACTCTGAATGTGTGCTTGAACTGCCGTATAATTTTAAGAAGGAATTTACATGTTGAAAGAGGTCTGGTAAATGGATCAATGGGTAATGTTGTTGATTTTGTAAAATACAGAAATAGAGATGGAATTGAATTTTTAAAAATTAAATTTGATGGCATTGAGGAAGTACAGCTAATTGGTTGTTGTTCTGCTAGATTTTTGCTTGTAAAAGACTTATATGTTCGCCGTAAGCAGTTTCCTGTTTGCTTGGCATATGCGGTGACAGTCCATAATCGCAAGGTTTAAGTGTAGACAGTGCATTGGTGAATATTGGCAGTTCTGTGTTCAAGGAGGGTATGGCATATGTGGCATTGTCACGAGTTAGAACTTTATCGGGATTGTACTTGATTGAGTGTGATGTCACAAACATTTGTGCGGATCTAGATTGTGTTAAGGAATACAATAGGTTAAGAAGAGAGTATGCGCCACATTTGCCTCAATATCCTTTGTTTGAGAAACGTGTGGTAGGCCGGAAACGAAGAAATGTGACCAATACTGGGAAGGTTGTAGCAAAAAGACGAAAAGTCGATGAACCTGAAATTATAAGCAGAAACAAAAAGGATTCTGTTGAAGATGTTGTTGGTTTTCAATTTGAAAACAGTTCTGGTGTCAACTGCTATGCTAATGTAGTGGTTAATGTTTTGTTTTCTCTAGAAAATGTAAAAGAAGAGATTGTGGTCAATTCTGATCAAAGATTTTGCAGTTTGTTAAATTCTGTGTTAGAGAAATGTAGCACTGATAGAACAAAAATAGAAAGTGTGTCTGAAATTCGAAATCTGTTAGACAGATGTTCAGGCCAAACACAATTCTCTCAAAATATTCAGCAAGATTGTCAGGAGTTTTTAATGTATATGCTTGATGTATTGCATGCTGAAGGTGTAGATGTGGATCACCTGTTTGGGCTTTCTTATCAATGGCAGCATGACTGCGAGAACTGTAGGGTATCAAGTACTACTAGTGTAGACTCAGAAAGATTTATATATTTAACTTTGCCAGACAGTAAATCAGTCTCTTTTAATAAACTAGTAAAAGCAGCTGATCACAACATGGAGTGTAGCCAATGTAAATCTGAAATGATGTCCACATTATTTATACGAACATATGGCCAGTATGTTATTTTAATGTTCCAACGATGTAGGCCTGATGGAACAAAATTGACAACTTTAATTAAAAATGTTGTGGCTTCACAGTTGTCAATATCAGGAAGGACTTTTGTAACTGCAGCAATTATATATCATGACGGTCCTTCAATAACATCAGGACATTACACAGCTTATTTAAAGTCTAGAAATGGCTGGTCATTCTGCAATGATTCTGTTTTAATTTTCACAAAAAAATTGCCGTATGACCTTAAAAACTCTTACCTGGTGTTTTTAAAACCAAAATTTTAGGGAAAGAATCTCGGGATGTGCTCTGAGGAATTTCAAGAAGTTCTAATGGCTCCTACACGATTTGGCCTTGAGGATAAGTGTAGTACAGAGACATAACTTCTTACCATAACACTGGACGTCATGGAGAAATAACTGCACTTTGAATGAATTCAGAAAAACTGTTTCTTTTTATAAGCAAATTGAAGCAGCCAATCAAAACATGGAGTAGAGGGAATGTAAGTCTGCAATGCTGTCTACTGTTTTATATTGCTTTGTGATTAAAAGTGATGTAGAGAATTAAATAATTGTAGTAGTCATAGAGATAGTGTAAGTCTGCTTCATAGTAAGCAGTATCAGTGTCATAGGAAATGTAGAACATGACTGAGCAAGAAGGGGAAGATATTACTAGTCCAGGATTGTGAAAATGATCTTCAACATTTTCATTGTGAAAGTTGCGGAAATACAACATGACGGGATTGGCTTACAAGAATTCTAAGAGTTATAAATGGCTCTGACATGATTTGGCCTTGTGGAAACGTGTGGTAGAGAGCAAGAAGTCATTTATTGTATGTAACATGTTTTTCAAAACGATGGAGGTTTTCTTTCAGAAAGTGGCGGTCTGAAAGTAATAACAGCACAACAGAGTGTAAGCTGTTCATAGCACATCCTTCGACGTCATGGAAAGTAAGTTAACTTTAAGGAGTTCTGAATTCTGATTTGTTATGTTGTATGGGTTTTTTAAACACAATCATTTTGATTGTGTTTTTTTTTCCCCGCTGTTATATGATGAATACCTTCAAGTCACTATTTTTAGTGAAATTTGATACATTCTGAGAACAGCAAAAATAAACCATTTAACATGTATAATTAATTCTGTACTGTTTGCATTTATGATGTACATTTAGAACTGTGTAGGAGGCATGGAGAAGGAGAGGCTTCTGTAAGTGTCAAAGTTGTTGCATACAGTGCTCATATTCTACGTAGTCTTTCATATGATAGACTACATTTCCACAATGAGATACCTAAGCAAAGGAAACACAGGTGATATGATTGTGGAATGAGCAAAAAAAATTGCACGTTTTTCAATTATATTTCCTGTGTTTCCTAACATTACACATCACATTGTGTAGATGAGGTTTAGGCCTGTTCCTGGAGACAGAGGAGGTCTGACATTTGTTCAAGAGTGCAGTGGACATGACTCACTTCGTTGGTAGGCCTCCAAATGTATTATCTCCTCTGTATTCTTCAACAAACCTAAATTCCATCTGCAACCCTGAGTAGGACTTACCTGAAACAAATCTGTAGATAGGTTACACCTTATTGGCATCTTGAAACAATCATTTAAAATGTTAGGGTCAGATTTATGGTGGCCGTGCGCCTCTTTTGCTCCATTGTGGGTCACTTTTGTGTAAAAGATGCACCATGTTGCAAGATAGGTTTCAGTTCATCTCCAGCAAGATACCATCAGTTTAAAATGTATATAATTAGCACTGTGTAGGGGGCATGCAGAAGCTGAAGCTTTTGTAAGTGTCAAAGTTGTTGCATGCAGTGCTGCACTTCTGGGTACTGTTTAATATGCTGCACTACATCTGCACTATGAGATACCTAAGCAAAGGCAACACAGGTGATGTGATTGTGAAATGAGGAAAATAAACTCCACATTTTTCAATTACATCACCTGTGTTTCCTAAGTTTACGAATGACATTGTGCAGATGAAGTTTAGGTCTGTCCACGGACACAGAAGAGGTCAGGCCTTTGTTCAAGAGTGAAGTGGACATGACTTACTTCATTGGTAGGCCTTCACATGTATTATCTCCTCTGTATTCTTCAACAAGCATAAATTTGATATGCAATCCTGAGTAGGCCTCACCTTAAACAAACCTCTGGAGAGGCCACACCTTATTGTCATCCTGAATCAATCATTTCAAATGTTAGGGACAGATTTATGATAGGTGTATGCCTCTTTTGCGCCACTGTGCGTCACTTTTGTGATGCAGCGGCGGTGCAAAAGATTTGCTATGAGGCGACAAAATTACAAATTGATGCATGTAGGCAGATGTGTCATGCTGTAAAAAACCCGTGCCACATGAAACCGATGCAGCAGTGATGCAAAAGATGCACCATGTTGCAAGACAGGCCTGACTACATCTCCAACAAGATAAGAAGCTAAGTCTTCTGTAAATTTCAAAATTGTTGTATATACTGCTCAACTTCTATGTACTCTTTGATATGCTAGACTTCATCTGCACTATGAGATACCTAACCAAAGGCAACACAGGTGATGTGATTGTGAAATGAGGAAAAGAAACTCCACATTTTTCAATTACATCACCTGTGTTTCCTAAGTTTACGAATGACATTGTGCAGATGAAGTTTAGGTCTGTCCATGGACACAGAAGAGGTCTGGCCTTTGTTCAAGAGTGAAGTGGACATGACTTACTTCATTGGTAGGCCTTCACATGTATTATGTCCTCTGTTCTCTTCAACAACTCGAAATTTCATTTGGAACCCTGAGTAGGCCTCACCTCAAACAAACCTCTGGATAGGACACATCTTATTGGCATCCTGAAACAATCATTTAAAATGTTAGTGTCTTGCGACACTTTTGTGAGACAACAGCAGTGCAAAAGATGCACCATGTTTTAAGATAGGCCTCACTTCATCTGCATCAAGATACTGTTAGTTTAAAATGTATATCTTTAGGACTGTGTAGGGGGCCTGGAGAAGCAGAAGCTTCTGTAAGTGTCAAAGTTGTTGAAAAACTGTTTGTCCTTCAATCTTTTCCCTTGTCTTTTCTAATTTTTAAATACATGTTTTAATATTTTTCAAATGTTTGTTCTCTCTTTCACAGATTGAAAGTATAAAAACAAAAAGTGAGTAAGTTAACGACAATTATAAGGTAAATGTTTTGTACTCTTTTCGTTACATTTCTATCACATTCACCTACTAGTAGTTCGACAGCTTCATTTCTTTAACCCTCAGTTTCCTGCCTTTGCTACTTCCCTCATTCCTTTCTCTATTACCTACTTACTCTACTCCTTCCACTCCTTTTCTCAGTCCCTCTCATCTCATAGTTCCTCACTCTTGTTCACTCACTCCGTCTCTATTACTCTTAGTGTCTTTGACTGATCACTCTTTCACTACTTGTTCATTATGCTTTTTCTGTGTAGTTGAAGCACACTGAGGGGCATATTATGAACACAGCCAATAGAATTATTGCTGTTTTTATTGGCAGAAAACTGTTATTCCACATGTTTTAATGTTATTTTGAACATTCACTCACATTCTCCAAGAAACTCTTCTTTGTTATTGTTCTACTCTCTTTTTTTTCTTTCACTTCCTTATCTATTTTGTTTTTCACAATTATACCCTCTTCCATCTTTTCTTCGGTAAATAGATCTATTAAACAGTATCTCTGGTTTACTCCCTATAGCTGTCTTTCTTTTAACATTACTCTCTGTTTACTTCCCTTATACTTACTCTCCTTTTTTATTTTTTTTGGTTCGCTCCCGGTTCGCGAACCGGGAAGCGAACGGGGAAGCGAACTAAAAGAAATAGAGCTTGCCAGAGTGCTAAACATTCTAGCAATTTTTTTTTGAAAGGGGAGGTAGTTCTGAAAAGAACTTTTTTTTAATGTTTTTGTTGTTTTATATATTTTTTTTATTTTTCTGAACATTTTTTGTTTTTTTTGTATTTTTTGAACAGTTTTATGTTTTTTTTTTGTTTTTGATGGAGGGGAAACAACAAAAAACAGGCATTGAAAAGGGCTCAACAGGAGCAAAAAAAAAATTACTGTCTGGGGCGGTTAGGGCAATTGTGATTTTTATAAGCTAGGTTGATTAAGTTAATGCTCATTTTACCACATGACAGCAATGCACCGCAATACAAGCAGGTAAATTTGATATGAACAAAGTTCTCCTGAATGTTTGGCATGGTTTCCCGTGCCTCTGCTCCTGTCAATGATATCTGTGATGTTGACCTGGCCACAGGAGTTGTTGTTGGGTTATCCTGCAGGTCACGCATCTCTGCTTGGCTGTAGTTCAATGGATGCCACCTGCTCATGTGGCGATGCATGGTATAGTTACCGAAGCTATACTTTTTATCAGTGCCTCTAGATAACTGGTCTTTACAAATGAGGCAGGTGACATACCTAGCATTTACTTTCTTCTGCCCTCGAGGGATTGAAAAAAACTGCCAAATAAAACTGGCTTTCCGATGGGAAACCCGGGGCACCTCTTGTAAGAACTGTGGTCCTTCTGTCTCCTCTTCCTCTAGTTCATCCTCTTCCTCCTCTGTGTTGCTGATGAACTGGGGAGGTGGTCCTCTCTTCCCATGAGGAGGTGGAGGTGGTGGTGGGGGTGCACCAGCTGAAGCAACTAATGAAGCCATGGCTCAACTATCCAAAAAGGTCTTCCTCTCACAAAGATGAAAGTCAGAGTGAGGAAAGAAGGAGGGGTTTTCATCATTTGGGAAAAACAATAGTTCTAAACCAATGAAAAGTGTTATTTTTAGGTCACCTGACCTAGCCTTACATCATTATGAAACCAAAAGTGAAATGAACCAATGAAAAGTTTTATTAACAAGTCACATGACCTCTTACGCTTAAGTTACGCGCTGCGGAATGCGCCCCGGATCGCTTCCGGGTCGCTGCGCTTCGCGCCTCGGTTCGCGCTCCGGAGCACTTCCGGGTGCGCTAACGCGGCGCGTCATAAGACGCATTACGCGGCAACGCGATACGTCGCGCTTTCGCGACGCGCCGCGGATCGCTTCCGGGGAGCTGCGCTTCGCGTCTCAGTTCGCGTACCGGAGCACTTCCGGGTGCGCTAACGCGGCGCGTCATAAGACGCATTACGCGACAACGTGATACGTCGCGCTTCCGCGACACGTCACGATGTTGATTTCTAACGCGGCAGTTGCGCAAACGGAACGTTTACCGGTTCGCGGACTGGGTCGCGGCATCAAGATGAGCTAACGGGAAGCTTCCCGGTTCGCGAACCGGGAGCGAACAAAAAAAAATATTTAAAAAAAATGTATTAATAAACATATAAAATATATTTTGGGATTTAAAGAAGAATACATTTTACAGCTACAGATATTAGCTTTTAAAAAACCAATGAAATTCACTGAAAAAACCATAGGTTATAGACCATATACAGTTAGGAATTAGCATTTACAAAACCTTGAAAATTCACTGAAAAAATCATAGGTTATAGACCATATATGGTTAGGAATTAGCATTTAAAAAACCTTATTTTACTCACACAAAACCATTGAAATTCCATATATAGTTAGTTGTACTAACTATATATCGCGCACCCGCAATCCACTGCTGATCATGTCACATATTACATCATTCATGACATGGTCAGTGACATCACTGATGACATCACTGATGACATCTCAAATGACATCACTGATGACATCACTGATGACATCTCAAATGACATCACTGATGACATCACTGATGACATCTCATTTGACATTACTGATCACATCACTGATGACATCATTCATGTGATAATACGATGAACCTCTTCAGACTCTAATATAACTTTAGATATACTCAGTGTAAACAGACACTCACAGACTGTCACTCCTCCATGGAGTTACTCACACACCTAGTCAGTCATGCAAAGAATCAATCACACCTCCATTTCCTCAACTATACAGTTATACACACCTTACTTATTTAAACATATACTAACACATATTTACTCTCTTTTACAATGCCTGATACAAGTTCACAATGATCCATACAGCCACTCACACATTCACTGGCTCTTATGCACAGTTATTTATATATGTCAACTGTCACATGTACTGTGTTTTACATATGTACTTACTTTGACATGTAGCACTGAGATATCCATTCACTCACCTATGCACTCAGTCAACCGCCCATACAGGTGTTTCTACATGCACTTTTGAACCCATACATCTAGTGAATCAACTGCTCACACATCTATGCACAGAGTCATACACCTCCCAGCCACCCACACACACACACTCAGTCTCCCATACAAATACTTGGGCAACTAATCAATAACCCATATAGTTACTCATATAGCTACTGATCAACACATGCAGCAGTTTACAGAACAACAGACAAAATGATGCACAAATTAAGACAGTTTAGTCACTAACCCATGCACTCAGTGACACACATTTATTCACTCACTCATACAGTCAGTCATGCACCTACTAAATCCTTCATCTAGACACTTATACATCCACTCATTCTTCATTATGTAAGACATATTTTAACTTTACAGAAACATACAGTCACTGGATGTTGTCATCAGTGATGTCATCAGTGATGTCATTTGAGATGTCATCAAGGATGTCATCAGTGATTTCATTTGAGATGTCATCAGTGATGTCATCAGTGATGTCACTGACCATGTCATGAATGATGTAATATGTGACATGATCAGCAGTGGATTGCGGGTGCGCGATATATAGTTAGTACAACTAACTATATATGGAATTTCAATGGTTTTGTGTGAGTAAAATAAGGTTTTTTAAATGCTAATTCCTAACTATATATGGTCTATAACCTATGGTTTTTTCAGTGAATTTTCAAGGTTTTGTAAATGCTAATTCCTAACTATATATGGTCTATAACCTATGGTTTTTTCAGTGAATATATATATATATATATATATATATATATATATATATATATACATATATATATATATATATATATATATATATATATATATATATATATATATATATATATATATATATATATATATATATATATATATCTTAAATTTGATTTAAGACAGTGTCCCTTTGGGACTTCACCAAATGGCTCTGAGGGACAGGGTGTGCTCTCCCTCCCTCCTATGTTGCCTTTCTTTGTTTCATTGTATTCAGAGTTGTGACCATCCAATGTGTTTTCTCTTCATACAAAAGACAGTGGCAAACAGAAGTACTCACGTGAATAAGGCAAAAACCACCGATGCTGTTGCGTTGAAAAACAAAAACAGAAGTGCATGTTCACAATTCTTGCAAATAGCCAGGGTGCGTGACTAAAGAAGCCATTTTCTAAAAGCCTAGGGTTGCTTTAATATAAACACAAGCAGTTATGTTACAACTGTTTGGGAAAACATATTCACAAAATAGAATGCCTTAAGGGTGCATCCAAATTGCCCATTTTCCTGCATGTTAACAGGCAATAAACCAAACCTAGCCCTTGTGTTCTCTTTACCCCGAGTACTCATCTATTTCTTTAAAAGTTATGTCACGTTTTTACCATTTCAAAAGGCTGTTACATTAAGTAATTGCCGAATGTCTGGTCTGCCGTCTTGTCCTGAGGAGCTCAGCTGAAGCCCATTTCTTCTTCATGTTGAAAAACAGGCTTCAGTCACGTTATGGGCTAACTATTTCGACATATGATGTAGCTGGTGCTGAAAACGACGGGCGGGAAAGGAACCGAGTGTCACGTTTGCACCACCTGTGGTCATACAATGATGAATGTTCAAGCGAGGGAGAGTGACAAAATTGAGAAACGATGAAAAAAAAACACGCACAAAAGAATTGGAAGTGAAAATAATGGCAAAGGAAGAGATGTGAGAGACAGTATAGAAGCAGAGAGGGAGATGAGAGCCTGAGACACGTTAGAGAGAGAGGGCGAGAGAGAGAGAGAGAGAGAGAGAGAAAGAGAGACTTTCAAAGTGTGTGGGAGGTATAAAGAGCAAGGCCGGAAATTTGCTTTCAGAAACCAGGTGTGAATCCGGCAATCTGTCATTGACACACGGTAAAGGTGACTGCTGCACCTTAATTGGTTTTGGGAATGCAAAAATCTACATTTTGAAGATTCCTTTAAAAGTCTGTATTTGAGATAAACAAACTGGGACTGCTAGTGCTTGTTGTGGGAAAATGGCTCTCTGTACAATAGCTAAACAGTTGGTCTCTGGCATTCAGTAGACTTTGAGGCAGGAAGCAGTGAATCCTTCTTCTGATTAGCCTTGATGACTAGCTAACTTTACATTGTTGCTTCAGCAAACACCAAAGACCAGTCTTCTCCTGATACCAGGTTATGAAACCTAGGGAATTCACATCTCTGATCGTCACCTCTCATCACTATTGCTTGGCTCTGAGTCAGCGCTGGAGGGATGTGAGTTGATTAACAATCCAGAGGCACTGGGGCCATATGAATTGATAAACTGGTGCATCTACTGCCAATTAAGGTCGGGAGTAATTAGCCCGATGTGTCCCTTAGGATTAATTTGGGAACATGGTTTCTATCAGCTGCCAGTTTGAGGCCATTGTTAAACCACGAAACATAGCTGTGAGAAGAAACAGCTGAGAAGACCAATCCTGTGCTCTGGGCCAAAGGACAACCTAGTGGCCTGAAGATTCAAATTTTCGCAGCACTCATGTTTTTTTTCAAATGAAGACAACGCATTTTAAATTCCAAAGAAAATCAAATCAATTTTAAGAGAGCATTTGGAAAGCATCAGTGAGAGCAACACTCATCAGTAGATGATTGGACTGCACCCAAATCACATTTCTCTGGAATCCCACCCAGTCCAGCTCTCAACTAAAGAAAAATCGCTATACATTTTAATTAAAAATATATGTGATGAGAAATTATGCGTTCAGGGCATTTTGCCGAAATAAAGGGTGTACTTTTCTGAAACTAACAGATTTCCTCGATGCATCTGCCATTAAGATTTTTTATAACAAACCACGTGGGGGCATATTAACAAGGCAGGCGATTTGAAATTATCGCCGTTTTTGCGGCCGTTTTCGGCCAAAAAGCGGTGATAATTTCTTTGCCTATCAGCAAAGACACACTATCACGTGTTTTGCTGATTTTGCGCCCTTGTCAATAACGCCCAGCTTTGCATCTCTAATGAGATGCAAAGTGGGCGTTCCAGGGCAAAATAGTAGAAGAAATGTCGCCAAGCGTCATTTCTCCTATTAACAAGCTGCTCGCCAATAAGCAGAGTGTTAGGAAAAGTAGCGCTAACCACAGTTAACGCTACTTTCCTGATGCCTGCTTGTGACCTGTTCTTAGCCATGTAATCCAATGGGAGGTGGATTACATGGCTAAGATTGTCCTGCCCTTTCAGCAAGCTTATCGCCATTGTCAATGGAATATCGCTGGTTCCATTGAAAACGGCGATAATCCCCGCTATCGCTGGGATTTTTATCTCCATGGCGTTAAGCGTTGTTAATAAAACGCTACCATGGAGATTATCGCCAGTGATAGCGGGCGATAGATTTCCTCACGCTAGCAGCGGTCAGCGATAATTATCGCTGCCGCTTGCTAATATGCCCCATATCCGTTATTTAATTTATGAGCAGATCCACCTTTGAGTCTTTGTTCCACTGCTTCACAAGTGACCTCTAGCTTACTATTGATAAACTTATTTATTTTCAACCTTCCTTAACCCTGCCAATGACTTTATAGCGTTAGAGGCCCTCTTGTGTCGCAAGAACTACATTTTGAGTCAGGCAAATCACTAAAGGGGCCAATCACTTGAATGAAGTAGAGAAATAGGCTAAGAAATGTATTATGTGTAACCATAACCTGGGGATTAAAAATAATATTTACCTAATAACTAGTGATAGCACACAGCGTGTTGTGGCACCAAGGCAATTTACCTCAGACCCGGGTGGCCTGGGTGCTGAAGTTGTGGAGTAGTGTGGCTCACTGGTTAGAGGCGGCAGGCCCGAGAGCAGAAGTCGGCCCGGGACCAGGGTTCAATTCCAGACGCGGCAGGGTCGTGGACCTTGGTCAGCGGACTCGATAATTCTCGCTTCGGTGCTTACTCTAATCAGGGGTTCCATTCGGCAACTCTGGGCATCAGCTTGCCTAATCTCCACAACGGCCCCACCAATTCCGGGGAGGCCTGGCTCCACCTTGGGGACTCCCAGCAAGGGACCATCCCACAGGGAAAGCCAGGACGGGTTCCCCAGAGTTATACAGCGCCAGGAGACCTATGGACGGGTAGCAGTGCGCTTTACAATCTCAAAAACATTTACATTTACATTTGTGAAGGAGGCTTGAGAAGGTGCTATGCATATCTTCCATGGAGGGCGTGGTCCTCCATCTGCTGCAAACCAGTCGTGAAGGCTTCTGCCCGTCTTGGAGGCTCTGTATGACGAGCAAAGAACCAAAGTTGTGGTGGCATGATTCAGGGACTTTCTGAGAAGGCCATACGGGGAGTCACACCAATCAAAAACACAGTGGGCCTCATTTATGAAAAGTGACGCATCGCTGCGTGAAAACAGCGATGCGTCACTTTTCACTGCGCTCTCCTTGCGACACCAATGATGCGTCATATTTACAGTATGACTCATCATGGCGCAAGGAGTTACAGATACATCAGTATTTCTGACGTATCTGTATGGCGCAAAAGTGACGCATTGCTGGAGTGTGTCACAAAAGTGACGCAACTCCAGCAATGTGTCCTTTCACATGGGGCAAGCCCCATGTGAAAGGGCCTGCGTCAGTCTTACGCCTGCTGTGAGGCAGATGTAAGAAATTTACGCATTTGTGTCCTAGAAGTGGCGCAGTGAAATTTTATAGATTTCACTGCGTCACTTCTATGACCCATTCTTGCGTCAGAACGCCCCCTCTGCATACATTACACCTGGCGTAGATATAATGTAGCGCAGGGGTTTTACAAAGTGACGCATCTACCTAGATGCGTCACTTTGTAAATATGGTGCAACAAGGCACATTTTTTACGCTGCTGGTGCGTCACAAAAAGTGACGCACCGGCGTCGTAAAAGTGACGCACGGCCTCATAAATGAAGCCCAGTGTACATATGCATACCTCAAATGCCAGAAAGTGATTTCAACCAACCAGTAGTCCTTTCCATAATGTCAGTCGCAGCATCAGCAGTACATAACCAATACCCAAGCCAACATAGCTATCATTACCTTCATGAGTCATAACTGGCTTTCTGCTGTGTTTAGGGTATACAAAGAGTTTAGACTGTGTTGTAATGCAGACAGAGCTTTTTTTTTCCAGGCCATTCATCTCCCCCTCAGCCTATATCCTTTACCCTTCCTGCTTTCAGTCTAAATGCTCAAGTCCGTTCGGGTTCTTCAGACTTGTCTTTGCCCAGGCCTGTTTGCACTTCCCTTCTTGAGTTACTACTCTCTCCACTCATATTCCTTGACTTCCCGCCCATCGTGTTTGGAGTTTCTTCTCCCTCTGGCTTTTTCCACCTGCTCAGTAGCTCTTCACTGTAGACACCTGTTCCCTCCACATTAACTGTTCTGCTTAAGGACACGGTGGCTTTGGAAAGCTGTCGCCCTTAACTCTAGCATGCCACATCAAGGCAACTAAGGTCATTGCTACACCCAGCCCTCTGCATAGGCTTGTCATAACGAGTTTGTGTATAACAGAGATTCCTAAAAGCGCCAATCATCTGTGTGAAGCAGAGAAACCTGGTAAATAATATAATTACTTGTAACCTTAAACTGGAGATTCAAAACAATATTGTGTGCAGCGTTTTAATTTAAGTTTCGGGGCACAGGAAACGTATTGAGCTTAGTTGTTTGCTCGACGCTAATTGCAAGCAATTAAAATCAGAGTAATCATCATCTAAATGAACTTTGAAAAAGTACATCTACTTCACTTTCTCTTAGAAAAAAACGGAATTACCGCCATGGCCAACACATTCCCAGTGCGGCGGATAAGTATGTGCAGATGCATTCACTGAAAAGGGCACCCATCTCGAGCGGCACACACCGTACGCATTAGTTCAAAAAAACTACAAAAAATGCTAAACAATACTCCTGTAATTTGCCTACAGGTTCTTGGTGGTGCACAATAATTACAGACATTTACCCTTTCCTCCTCTGTTTCTCAATTCAGGGCGTGCGTCCTTGTAGCAAGATTGAATTGTTATTCACGTTGTGCCATGCTAAAAACAAAAACAGTACAATTGGCTGAACAGCAATTTGTTCTGGTAATTGGTGTTCGTTCAGTATTGCCTTCAAAAGCGATCAGTTAGAAATAGTTCAGAAATTGTCACGCTTTTTCAGCAGGCTTTGAATATCGGACACTGTAGGCGGTCCGCATTAGAGAGATGTCGATGGAGAGATGTCTGTATATAATTTAGCTCCTGCGTGCCGGTAGAATATCCATCTCTTTTATGAAAAGTTGGGATGAACAACTTGCTTCCAATGAATGAATGAATGAATGAGGCGCTTGCGTACTGTGAGGCAGCACATGGACTAATTTAGTCGGTTTGATTTACAAGGATAAAAGTAATTTACGCCTATTGTCGGGTACATCCATTTGTAAAATAATAAGTGCTGGGCGCTTAAGCTTTTGCGCAGAAGCTGCGCCGGCACAGAAGAAGGTTGTGGTGATGTATATCAAGGCCGTGTAGTCTTGATTACCTCCTTGGAAGTCTTCCTCGCCACATGACTAACAAAGTGAGCTTCAGCTCCACACCAGAACCCTCCAAAGCAAAAAAAGTCAGCCTCCCATGCCTCCCATCCCTTCCCAATATGGCCAACCCATTACACCCTTGACCTCTGTAAGAGGTGGGCCGGCCCAACCCTTCAGCCTGTTTTTTTGGTTCTGCGCACAATGAATCTCCAGCTGTGCTGTCAGGTAAGTGTTTCTTGCTGTAGCGGAAACATGGGTCCATGGTTGGTGGCAGGGCACAAGTCCTAAATAAAGAAGTGGGGGGACGCTGTCACCTTTCGTGATGTCACGACTTGAAGTGAAGCCACGAAGGTTGGATTGCCTCCCCTCGCTCACCCCTTCGATGCCATTGTTCCACGCTCGGTGGCTCATGCTGCCTCTCAGCCCCAGGGTCACAGGGTCAGATTCCACTGCCTGTTCTCTGTTGCGTTAGCTTACTCTGCAATCACTTTTAAAGCGCTTGGCGGCCTCTCTGGGACGAGTCCCAGAGCGGCCAAAGAGTGAAGTCCAGCTGTTTGGCAGGGGGGACAGCGTCCACCCGGTAAAATAAATGGGAGGATGCGCTCCACCCGCGTGGTACCCTGACTCGAACCCTGGTTGGTGGTCCTCCTCTAGCGTGCCCTGGGGATCTAGGACCTCTCCCCTTCCCCCGGTGTCCTTTGGTGCCAGTTAGGCTCTGCCTTAGCCAGCCATGGGTTTACCGAGGGGTGGGAGGGCGGTGGGTGAGGCCTGGGGTTCTCCCTAACGGCCTTTTTTCTGACCGCCCGGCTGTGTTGACAATGGTTTTGGGACATTGTCTGTGCCCTGGCCTCCCCATCGGTGCTTCTTGCTTCTGGGTTTATTTTTATCCCTGTGTGGGTGCGTGGGGCGGCTTTCCCCGACTCTCCAGTTCCTTCCGGTGAGAGGCAGGCTGTTGGCAGGGGTATTGGGTGCAGGGGCTCAGCGGACTATCCGACGGGCATCGGTCGCACCCCCATTTATCATGCTTGCAGGCTGGAGTTCTGCGCAGGCTGCTGCGGGACTACTCGTCCATTTGGTTTCTCTGAGCTCTAGGAGCTCGAGAGCTTACCTGCTTGACGCTGGGGCATGTGCGGTTCCCGGCGCAGGCTTGTTCCTACTTCGATATTCTCCCTGGCAGCTGGCAGTGGTACTGTTCTCCGCCCTCTCCTGCAGGAAATTCACTCGAGTCTTCAGTGGGAAGGGGTGCCTCTTGTGACTGCGTTGTTGGCCATGCCTCTGAGGCTGATGGGTTAGTGGGCGGGGCCGGGCTTGCCCGGCTTCCTGCGCGGCTGTTTCCCTCAGGTGCAGCCCAGTGGCATCACTAGGGTTGGTGTCACCCGGTGCGGGTAACTCATGGTGTCACCCCATCACAACTTGCTGGATGGACAAACTCACCCTAGGCCTGCACCATGTCCCCTCTGCCTGTACCATCTCCCCCTCTGTCCGCACCTTCTCCCCTCGGCCTGCACCATCTCACCCCCTGCCTCCACCATCTCTCCCTCAGCCTGCACCATCTCACCCTCTGCCTGCACCATCTCCCCTCTGCCTGCGCCATCTCCCCTCTGCCTGCACCATCTCTCCCTTTGTCCACACCATCTCCCCTCTGCCTGCACCATCTCTCCCTCTGCCTGCACCATCTCCCCTCTGCCTGCACCATCTCTCCCTCTGACTGCACCATCTCCCCTCCGCCTGCACCATTTCTTCCTCTGTCTGCACCATCTCCCCTCCGCCTGCACCATCTCACCCCCTGCCTGCACCATCTCTCCCTCTGCCTGCACCATCTCACCCTCTGCCTGCACCATCTCCCCTCTGCCTGCACCATCTCTCCCTTTGTCAACACCATCTCCCCTCCGCCTGCACCGTCACTCCCTCTGCCTGCACCATCTCTCCCTCTGTCTGCACCATCTCTCCCTCTGTCTGCACCATCTCCCCTCCGCCTGCACGTCTCACCCCCTGCCTGCACCATCTCACCCCCCGCCTGCACCATTTCTCCCTCAGCCTGCACCATCTCACCCTCTGCCTGTACCATCTCCCCTCTGCCTGCACCATCTCCCCTCTGCCTGCACCATCTCTCCCTTTGTCCACACCATCTCCCCTCTGCCTGCAACATCTCTCCCTCTGCCTGCACCATCTCTCCCTCTGCCTGCACCATCTCCCCTCCGCCTGCATCATCTCCTCTCTGCCTGCACCATCTCACCCTCTGCCTGCACCATCTCCTTCTCTTCCTGGACCCCCCTCCCCCGCCTGCTGCTCTTTTAACCATTTCCTCGCTGCCTTCTCCACCCCTTCCCTGATTTCTCCATCACAGCTCTCAGCTTTTCTCAAAGTGACTGAAATAAACTCATGAAATGAGCTTTGAATTTGTGCGCGTGACACTGAGGATAAGTTTAAATAGACACAGAGACACACTCGCCCACACCTTCGAGCGCAGCAGGGACGGGGGGTTCGGGGGGGGGTCTGGGAGAGCAGCCTCTGCGCTTGTCAGAGAGCCACAACATTTCATTAGGCTCAGGGTTCCTCCTGATGATACAGCAAAGCAGAGCAGAGGCGAGGCTGCAGAGCTGTGTTACATACACAACGTAACCAGATGGTGCCACCCCATGTGAGGGTGTCCACCGGTGCAGTCCGCACCCCCCCGCAACCCCCTAGTGACGCCACTGTCCCTCTCTGCCTGCACCATCCCTCCCCAGCCTGCTGCTCTTTAAACCATTTCCTCGTCGTCTTCTCCACCCTGCCCGCCCCCATGGTTTCTCCCTCACAGTGCTGTGGCTTTTCTCAAAGTGACTGAAATAAACTATTGAAATGTGCTTTGAATTTGTGCGCGTGACACTGAGGATAAGTTTAAATAGACACAGAAGACACACTTGCCCTCACCTTCAAGCGCAGCAGGGATGGTGGGGTGGGGGGGGCCTAGGAGAGCAGCCTCTGCGCTTGTCAGAGAGGCACAACGTTTCATTAGGCTCAGGGTTCCTCCTGATGATAAAGCAAAGCAGAGCAGAGGCGAGGCTGCAGAGCTGTGTTACATACACAGCGTAACCAGATGGTGTCACCCCATGTGAGGGTGTCACCCGGTGCGGTCCGCACCCCCCGCACCCCCTAGTGATGCCACTGGTGCAGCCGGTCCCGGAGGTTGCTGGGCTGCTTCTTCGTGTTTCACCCCTTTTCTGCCTGAGTCCGGGTCTGTGGTTCAGTCAGTCTGTGGCTGTCTGTGGCATACCCTATTTCAGTTCCGGGGGCTGGCTGCTGGCGCGGGCTACTACGGGGCTACGCTTTTGTAGTTCTGACATCTTCAAACTCACCTGATTTCCTGATTTACAGCTGGCAATGGTATTGGGCAAGTACTATTTGGAGCCCTCGTTTCGACTCTTATGCTGCTGTCACTTTTCGGTCTCTTACATGTCATTGTTTTTGGGTCCTGTTGGCCCTGGGCTGTAAGGCGGGAACAATGAATCCAGGTGAGTGTTGTTTCATTGTGTATATGTTTCACTTGTCCGGGGGTCTCTGTCACCTGTTGCTGCGGAAGGTCTGTGTTTGCCTCTCAGTTTTCGTTGGTTGTTACTAGCGATTTATTTTTCCGATATGGGTGCAGTTTACTCATTGATTCCCCCCCATTATGGACTGGGAATACGAACCTGCTTCTTGGCCCAGGGGCTGATGGCAACTTGTGTTTTTATACTACTTTTGTTGTTTCTGGTGCCTCAGTGGACTAATGCATCCACTGCAGGCGCCCATCTTCGACCCCTTAGTGTCGCGTTCAATCCCAGCGGGTCCTCTGCCTTTTCATCCACCTGAGATCGAAGTACCAAATTGCGTGGGTGCCAATATCTATCTATTATTCAGTGCCGAGATACCCTGTTCAGGGTGAATATGCGCTTGACAGTAAGACATGTTTTGTTATAAACCTTCTGGGTGCTGTACATACCCTCTGATGTGCGCTGCATGTCACAGCTTTGGGCCCTTCCTGGTGTTCTAGCAGTTTTTATTTCTTATTGGGTTCCATGAAGGGTTCCATGGGGTAGTGCTCCGCGCTTATTGTGGTGCTGTGGAAATTGCCATTGTTTGTCCTGGTGGTTGAACTTACTTTGACCATTTGCCCTATTGGTTGTCTGTTCATGTCCAGATGTTTTTTCTGGCATTTGGGAGTGTATCGCGGGGTCGCAGCTTCGTGGTGTTTGCTGTATTTGTCCCTACTCTTTCTTCCCTTCCAGGCTTTGGGCTTTCGGTCCGTCCATCCTGTTCCCACCTGCTCTCCATGGTTGTGCAGATTCTGGCCTGGTCGGTCCCTGGTGCTGCTTTCACCTGGGGTTTCCAGTGCCTCCTGGCTCAGCGGGCGGCTCTCACGCCCCCTTCCTTGCCGTGCTTCTCCTCCCTTCCTGGGGATTGGGGCTCTGTTAGGGCCTTCTATTGCCTCTCCTCCCATCCTTGGTGGCCTCTGTCATGGTTCCTTGGGTCTTGCCCACTGCCGGGCTGCTCCGTTTGTCACCGATTGTCTGTTTACTGGGCTCCCCAGCTCATGTCCGTAGTGCTGCGGCACTTTGGTTGGTCTTCTACCTTTGGGTGGTGGCTGCTTGGTCGGGCCAGGGGTCCGGCGCACACCTCTGCTGGGGTGTGCGTTTTGGCCTGTTCTTGTGGGATCGCTTTTTGGCTGTCTTGCTGGTTATTCTCCGGTGGGTCCTGTCCATCCGGTTCCAATTTACCTGTAGGGTACTTGTGTTTTCCCCAACCTGTTCTGGTTTTCCAGTTTCTGGTTGCCTTCCTCCTTGTACCTGTCCGCCTTCGGCTGGTTTCGTGCAATTCCCCCCCTGTTTGAGTTGGGGTTGTCTGACTTGGTAGGGGCCTTCCACAGGGTGTGTTTTGGGTAGCTTGCGGCAATACCACCCTAATATCACCTGATCTCGTCTGATCTCAGACGTTAAGCAGGGTCAGGCCTAGTTAGTACCTGGATTGGTGTCCAACTGGGAATACCAGGTGCTGTAGGCTTCAGTTCCCCAGTTCTGTCCCTTGTGGGTCCTCCCCGTCCAGTTGGTCTCTAGGCTTCTGGGCCTTCCTGGGTTCCGGTTCATTCCCTGCTTCGCCTGTTCCCGTGGGGGGCCCTGCTCTTGTCCTGGTGTCTCCCTTCCCACCATGCCTATTGATGCGGCCGATGGTCTTTCTGTTCTGGTGTCCCCTTCCCGGGTTTTGACAGCCTTTGGTGTCCTGTGGGGCGTGCTTGGGTTCCTGGTCTGTACCGGGTCGGTTGGTACACCTGATGGCGGGTTTCCCGTCTGGCTTCTGTCGACCATTCCTTGGTGTTTCTGGGAATTTCCCCTGGCCTGCGGGGGCTTCTTGTGGTTTTTCTGGGCAGTTTTTCACCTGCCTCGTTCACAGGAGGTTTGCCGGGCCGAAAGCCTCCATGAGGGCATCAGTTCTCGTCTATCTCAGTATTTTTACTGGGTCAGGCCTGTTTTGTACCTGTATGGGGGACTACCTGGGTGTGCCGGGTGTTGCTGTCTTCTGTTTGCCCCTTTAGTTGTTTGGAATGGTCATCCTGCCTCTCTGCTTGGGGCTTTACTCTGGTCCCTGTTGCTTACGGGGGTCTGGGCTTATCTGGCCTCAACAGGGCATTTGACCTGTTGGTGGTGCTCACCTGGGTGCCTCTCCCTTGGTTTATGCTGCTACTAGTGTTGGCCGTGGAGCTTTGGCTCGATGGCCGTTCTTGTGCACAGGCCATGGGCTTGTTTTCTGCAATGGTTTTCAAATTTTCCCAAGTGATATGTGTTCTAACTGTGCTTTTCATTGTCCTGGGCTGTTGGGTTTTCCCCATTCTCCTTCCGGGGTGGGGCCCTGCACTTCCTGTGTGGAATTTGCATCCTCTTCCTCTTTGTCCCTGGTTTTGGTGTGCTGGGGCCTGCTGGCTTGGGTTTGCTCCCTGGAGGTGTTGACGTTGCTTGCGCTCGTTTTACCCAGCTCTTCTTTCCTTTTTACTTTTGGTTTGTTTCTGCCTGTGGCTTTCCCTCCCTGTGCGTTCCTGTTCCTGTTGGTTTTTAATTGTTCGGCTAGGCGGGGCCTGGTTGTTGGCTGGCTGTATGGCCACCCGGGTGCTCAATTTGGCGGCTCGCTTCCTTTTTGAGGAACGTTACTTGGATGGTTTGCTTGGTCCCTGTACGGGGTGATCTCGCTCCTCCATGCTGCATTCCCCTCCCTGCCGGACTCTATGTGCTTTCTTCTGCATGGTGGTCTCTAGTAGATATTCGCTTCCTTTCTGGTGGCTTGGCATTGGGCCTGGTCTTTTCCGCTCTTCGGGCTCGGTGGGCGGCCTTGTGGGTTTTCCGCTGTTGGCCAGTTGAGTTCCCTTTATGGCCAGGTCTCTTCAGAGTCACTTCCTGCGCCTTCATGGGTCTATTTTGCCTTGTGCCTGCCTGGGTTCTCTCCTTGGTGTCACGCTCCCTTCTGGGGGGTCCTTTGTGTGTCTGCGGTCCATGTCCCACCTGTTTATATCCTTGCGGGTAGGGTTGTGGCGACCTTCATTTGTTTGGTTGTTCGGTTGGCGTGCTGGGTTCCTTTTGCACCTACATACGATCTTGTTGCTCCTGGCAGTCTGTTCGATTGCATCTGGTTCCGCTGCCCCGTTCCTCTGATGGTTTTGGCTGTGTTTCAGGTGGACTGGGTCTCTTTTCTGCTATGGCTTTTTGTTGGGTCGCTGTGGTGGGGATATCCTCTGTTTTTTCGGTTCCACTGTCTGGGCTATGCTCCCCTCACGCTTTTGGCTGTCTGTTGGGCAGTCTTGGTGTGTTTAAACCGGCTTGCTGATTCTGTTCTGGGGCCTGTTTGTTGTTGCTTTTGGCTCCGTGTGGTCTGGTTCCGTGCCCTCTCTATCCTCTTTCCGACATTGGTTCGGGCGGATTTTCTGGCTGCCGTACATGTCTCTGGGGTCCGGGTTTTTGGCCCTCCCGGTACTCCTCTGTCCCCGGCTGGCTCATCCTGCTCGTGGTTGCCTCTCTCTTGGGTGGTGCTTCCACTCGTCTGGTCTTTTGTGTTTGTCCTCTTTTGTGGGCGTCCCCTTCTGGTCTGTTCGTTTCTTGTGTGTTTCCATGAAGCCGCTTGGCTTTGTTATGTACTCACTTTGTTAGTCATGTGGCGAGGAAGACTTACAAAGAGGTAATGCCTTGGTTACCTACTGGTATTCTTTATTACTCCGAGTATAGAATTTCTTGCCACATGAGTTCCCATTCCGTCCCTCCCTGTCTGGCTATCGGCTTCATGTTTATGTTTGGTAGTTTCAGGCTGAAGGGTTGGTAGAGGTCAAGAGTGTAATGGGTGGGCCATATTGGAAGAGGTGTGACGCAGCGGTCAAGGCAACTAATGCTGGAATCTTGGTCTCACGGTTCGATCCCAGCACCGGCAGCAGGTCAGCCCAACACCATGTGACTCTGGACAATAGCTCGCTTAATCTTCCCGAGGGCCCCCAGCGCCGGGACACCCCTTCTGAGTTAGCTGTGCGCTTTACAAATACTGGTATTTCATTTCATTTCAATTCATATTGGGAAGGGATGGGAGGCATGGGAGGCTGACATTTTTGCTTTGGAGGATTCTGGTGTGGAGCTGAAGCTCACTTTTAGTCATGTGGCGAGGAAGACTATACTCCGGGTAATGAAGATTACAGGTAAGTAACCGGGGCATTCCCCCTCATTCATCTTTAACCCATCACCAGACATTTCTTTACCCTCAAACTCACATCTGCATGTTTTTTTCCCCACTGATTTCTCCCATTGTTACTCTTTCCCATCTTTCTTTTCATCCTCCGTACCCCCTTTTGTGTTTTTCTAACTCTTATCCTGCGTCAAAGACTGATGGGAAAAAAATAAGGGCCAAAAAATAAGTGCATGCCCAGAAATCAGTGTGGTGGGCCCTACCTGCAACTACCGGCTCAAATTGAGCATTGCTTACCATAACAAGATCCCTTTTTGCATCTGCAGAACAGAGTTGTTGACCCATTTTTGAAGAAATAATGTTGTATACAGTACCTGCTGTACTTCTGAGCATTAATGAATGTGTAGCATATAGCATAATTCGGAAACATGGAATAATAATTTCTGCGCCGTTTGTCTGTTCTATCATGTTTGAGGCCATACCATAGAGAGCTGCGCTCGCTCAACATGGAGGCCATCAGCTATTCTAAGGCCCTTGCAATGGCTGAAGGGCATTTATTTACCCCGCTATTTCTCAGAGCACATGATTTTGAGAAGGCACTTCTCGGAAAAAGGTAAGCAGAATTTACCTCTTTCTTTTTTTGAGCGTGTATCTATCTGACAATCTTGCACTAATTCGGATCAAATTGGGTCAAATAAATGGACTTTAGACAATGCAAGTGCATGACTATGATGTACATTTTTGTTCCAGGGCTTGACAGGCCTTTTCTTCTACTGGGCATTTCCCCAGTGGCTTAAAGCCCTTAGGAGGCCAGTTTCAAAAGCCCAAGGTCATCCCTGGTGCATCTGTGTTTGGCGCCCAGTTGTAGCAGGCATACCGAGGTTTCAAGATATAGAGAAAGAGATGGATGGGGGGAAAGTAGTGAGAAAGCGATCAAAGAGGGGGAAGAGAGAAAGGAGAGGAGAGAGAGAATCAATATATGGCAACAGAGTTAGCGTGAGGAGGTGAAGGGAGCAGGGCTAGTTTAAATCCTTTTTTTCAGGGCTGCTTTTGTTTCCCCAGTGTGGCCCTGCTCTGCTTTGTCAGAAAAATAGAAAGGTGGCAAACCTTTCTTGCGCAAAAGATAATATTTACATTCCCCAAATCAAAAACAGTCCACAATCACAGTGTGCTCCCATAGACAGGGACAGCCAATTGTATCCCCTGATATGAACCAGTAAACCAGTCCAAAATGAAAATTAGAAAGAATATCCTGAGCACAACTTTACTCTGAGTATAAAGAAGTCCAGTTAATCTTCTTTTATGGTGATTTTATTCATTAAATCAGATACAATCTTCTTTTCAATCATATATGGTAATCTTCAACATTTCATCCAAAGCCAACACGTGTTTCGCCAATAACGATGCATCCCCATCTCTGACTTCTTCAGGGCTATAATTAAATTTAAAAAAACATACTGTATCATAATGTATGTTCCTAAAACACCACCACGATATCACCCATGTGACAAACGTAAATCACAGAGTGAATTCTCGGTGAGGGAGTTATTCCTAGTAAAAGGGTCATGTTAAATGTGCATTAAGTTACGAAGTGCCTAGATCAATTCTACTACATAGAAAATGACAGTACATAGTGCAACACCTTTAGAGAAAAAGATAAAAAAGAAAAGAAGGAAAAAATGAAAGCCCAAAAATCATCAAGTGAAAAAACCCCATGCTGATGTTCCAAATTCTGCTCACCTATCAAGATGTTCCTTAAATTCCAAAGTTGCCAACTAGTCCGTATCGCAGAAAGACAAATTATGCTGTATCAAATGGTGACACAGCTCTGTTGAAAATAATAACCTAATATCACTAATTGAACATTATATATATTGAGGGATCTTGTAACATTTAAAAGTGTAATGATTATCAGATAAAAAACATTCTTACCGCTCTATATTCCATTCAGTTGTCCAAGTGAAAGATAAACATTCTATTGATGTATATCCTGTAAATTATAAATATATTCTGTAAAATGTCATCCCTATTCCAATTCATACGCACAACTATTATTACTAGTTAATCATTTGATATGAAACATAAATCTCAAATTTCCCGCGTTTGCATATTCCAATATGTAAAACTTCCACGGTATCCATTCATTCGAACTTTATTTATTTTGTGCATATTTCTAGCTTCCATGCCATACCAACATAAAACCGGAACCGTATCTAATCCTTGACGGCTACTGCCTACTATGAAGATTATATATATTTGATAAGTCCCGCAAAATAGAGACACATGTAACATCTACATATCCTCGATCATACCAAGATACTGTACTATTCCTGCCATACTGTGTGGCAAACAAACAAACTCGTATATTCACTTACCAAAGTATCGGAGGGTACTCCTCATTGCATCGAAACGGCGTTCAGAGTAAGCGCCATCTTAGTTTCTCGGGCAGTATTTATATTAAAAGAAGGACAAAAGAAGCAGCGAAACAATGTCTTAAGTGATATTTCTGAACAGCACCGTATTGCCGTAGTTTGTGCAAAGTCTATATTCCTATGCGAACCAATTATTGTACTAATCAGGAAATTTTACGTAGCTGTAAACTTGCAAACACCAATACGGCCACCCAAAACTTCACATAATAGTCCGAGTGTTTTTTTACCTCACGCGTCTTCATTTTTGAAAAAACTTTATTGCGCCCCTAATTATGTAAAATCCACTGCCCGCATACAATTAAATATACCTTGTGTTTGCCCTGAAATCAATCTCCACGTCAATCCGGACTGTATTATTGACCAAGAAAATACTGTTTCTTGATTCACAACAGTGTGGTCCAAATTTCCCACAATTAAAAAACGAACCCCTGAAAATCTAATGTTGACCTCTGAATTGGAACATCAGCCTGAGTTATCCACAAACAACTTTTTTGGTAAAATCCCTATATACATGACGACAAATATAGTAAAAACATTATTGACACATAAATACTAATGTCGACCTGTATCCATACATTCACTATAGACTATACCTTGTCACTTCTACAAAAGGAATACATATATAGGATGTGACTGGTCTTTACAAGTATACCCAAGTCGGGATTAAGGGAGCAGACACATATATCAGATTACACAATTCGGCTATCATTTATATTTCTGGTCTCATGTAGAAAAGTATGGATCAAACGTATTGGCACATAAAGTAACATGATATTTTAACAAGGAAAAGGCATCAAGTTGATATCATACAGGCCATCTCCCCTGTAGTTATCCAGTATCTATGCTCATCTTAAACTGAGAGATATATACATGTAAAGGAAATGCAGCTCAATATTCTTCAAAATGTTTTAAGGATGTCAATAGCCATTCATGTTCCTAAAAAATATTGCATTTCAGACATAGCTGTACAGACAGATGTCTGGTACAGCAATGGTCACATGCTTCGCCCCCAGCTATGCAAACTTGTTCGTTAGCTGGTGGGAGGAGCAGGTGGCCTGGGGGTTGGCAAACAGAGATTGTACTGAGAGAGTTGTTGGGTGGCATCGTTTCATAGACGACTTGTTTATCGTGTGGAACAGGCCCCCTGAAACAGCTAGGGATTACATCAAGGTCCTAAATAGAAACAAAGTTAATCTGGAATTTTCGGGTGAAGTCAGCACCACATCTGTCAATTACCTGAATGTAAATATCTATGTGGAGTCTGGTCAATTGAAGACTTGACTGTACCGAAAGGCGACAGCGGGGAACTCTGTGCTGGAAGCCTCGAGTAGTCACCTCACTAATCTTATAAGAAGTATCCCCTTCTTAGGATAAAACGTAATTGTTCAGATGACAGTGAGTTCCAGATTGCAGCCAAGGCCAGTATGCAACGTTTCAAGGCACGGGTTACAGTTAGGAAATCCTGAACAAAGCATTCAATAGGGCTAACATCTTCAAAAGAGAAAGCCTCTTGAAGATGAAGGATACTAGCAGGAAGGACTCACTGAAGAGTGGGGGGAAATTTCGCCTCATCACTACATTCTTGAAGAGTGCCACACACTTGAAAAAGATCTTAAGAAAAAGTTGGCACATATTACAGACAGATGAGGTTCTGGGCACTGATCTTCTTCCTAATCCTTTAATAACTTTTAGGAAGGCAAGGTCAATAAAAAACGACCTAGTACACAGTTATTTAACTGATACCCCCAAATCGGCCTTTGGTCCTTTACAAGGGTTTTTCCCGTGTGGGAAATGTAAGGCCTGCAAGACCAGTAAAAGAGTCCTTACTTACATAATTCCAAATGTAGGTGTACGGAGGACCATCAGAAGGTTTTCTTACCTGCACTCCTCCTTGTAGTGTTTATTGCCTCACATGTCCATGTGGCCTACGTTACGTAGGGAGCACCATTCACCCTATGAAGATAAGAATATTAGAACATATGCGGGCCATTGCCAAGGGAGATGAAATTTACCCTGTTGCACGCCATTTTGACAAAATACATCAGCGCAACAGGGATCTACCCAGCTATTTTGGGCTAGATCATGTACCTAGTAATCCAAAAGGCGGGGATCGACTGTTGCGGCTCCGTAGATTGGAGTCAAGATACTTTATTGATCTGCAAACCAAGACTCCATTGGGACTTAATTGTAGTGAGGAATTGGCCATCCATCTGGGAGAGTGACTGTACTATGCTTGTATCATTGGCAAGTAGAGGAACCTGTTAGAGTAGGTCTGAGTATTTTAGCATTTGGACTGATTCTGAAAAAGATGACATTTCTGATGAACTTTGTTTCTTTGATGTCCAGATGCTTACTATCTTGCTTGCCTATCTCTCTGTATATACCCTATATTTCTGTATATTAATCTTGAATGAACTTCTGTGAATTACTGAATTGATCTCTTTTCTCTCTGTTTTCTCTTTTTTTCTTCTTTCCTATTTTCAATTTTTTCTATTCTATCCCCTTTTTCTTGTAAATATATAGATATTAGTATGTGTATGCTGCCCACAATAGACAGAAGATTATGAGTAATGACTCTGTTGATTTGCTTATCACCATTTGTTGCCAGCCCATACAGGGCAGGATTGTTAGGACACAAAATCGCTGAAAGTACCGCAAACGAGCGAAACGAGACCGGAACTACAATTCCCATGAAACCCTCGCCCTGAACAAATCCCAGGAAGCTCCGTGCGGGACGGAAGCAGGCGCCGCCATAAAACAAACAGGATGGCAGGACGCGGCGTCGGATATTCCCGGTTCAGGTTACTGGACTCATACGCTGAACGGAAGGGTTGACCAGACGTGCACAGACGAAAGGAGAGCTTCAGTCTCGGTAAGCCGTTGTTACACCAGTCCCCGCTCGAGGGTTCTCGAGCGCGAGAGACGCTCCCTTGGAACTTACCTTGTGCAGTCCCCGCTCGAGGGTATTCGAGCGCGAGAAACGCTCCCTGTGACCCTACCCTGTTGCAGTCCCCGCTCGAGGGTAATCGAGCGTGTGAGACGCTCCCTTGGAACTTACCTTGTGCAGTCCCTGCTCGAGGGTTATCGAGCGTGTGAGACGCTCCCTTGGATCTTGTCGCAGTCCCCGCTCGAGGGTTATCGAGCGTGTGAGACGCTCCCTTGGAACTTGTTGCAGTCCCCGCTCGAGGGTTATCGAGCGTGTGAGACGCTCCCTTGGAACTTGTTGCAGTCCCCGCTCGAGGGTTATCGAGCGTGTGAGACGCTCCCTTGGAACTTGTTGCAGTCCCCGCTCGAGGGTTATCGAGCGTGTGAGACGCTCCCTTGGAACTTGTTGCAGTCCCCGTCTGAGGGTTATCGAGCGTGAGAGACGCTCCCTTTGTATATACCTAGCTCCCAGCATTATCTGCCCTAGCCCCTGTCCCCATTCAAGGGATTCGAGTGCGAGGTCTCCGAACCCCGCAAATTCAAGGATCCGTGCCTTCCGTGTAGCCCTCCGTTGGAGAGTGTCGGGACCGACACTCATGCGGAGGACGACCTGGGGAATATCATCCACCTCATAGTAAGATCGAGTGGCATTGTCGGCCACTGCTTAGCACGGTGTCCTCTGTTGGTGAATGTCGGGACCGGCGTTCGTGCAGAGGACGGTTGGAACAAAGAGGAACGGGGCACAGAGTGGGCTTGCTTCCTGTTAAAGTCATATCAGGTTGTACGGTGCAGAATAAAACTGATTCAACCAATATACCGGTCTTATCTCTGTTGAGAGGAAGCGTGAGTGTGCAGTGTTCTTAGCTGGCCCAATCCTGAGGTAACCAGGGGATTACAAGGATTGTGTATTAAATATTTTTATTTAATATTTATTGTGAGCGCTAATCAAAGATGATAGCTGCCCATCGATGGGCTTCATTGAATTGTATTATGAATTGTGTTAGCGCTGATATATGATGCTGCATGATTATCTTGCCTGACGTATTTTTGACATTCTAAGGTGGCGCTTATTTTGCAGGGGCAGTGGTGAGTTACTATTGTCCCTTGTTGATTTCTGTTGAACAAGTGTGTGTTTAAATACGTGTCTTAACGGCGCTTCAGTAAACATAGAAGAAGGTTTATACCGAAACGCGCCTGTTTGTTGCTGTGTTTGTTTTGTGTCAATAAAGACTCAAACGACCCCCGGAAGTGCTTTTTTCCTGAAGGATGTAAATCCGATGTAAAGGAGAAGTGTAGCGGTAATATATATATATATATAGGGAGTACCATTAACATTCTGAAACTACGGATCCTGGAACATCTTAGAGCGATTG